>NC_137508.1:10997500-11167500 GCF_041902795.1 Electrophorus electricus | reverse complement strand
ATATAAATTTAACATGTACAGACCTTTACCACAGTATTATTATTCAAACATTTATGTTGAACTGTGCATTATATGTAATCTTAGAAACTACAGGGCTGCATTCTTGTCCATCATCTGTGAGTTTATTGTGCCACTGTACATTAGGCCTGATTAGTTAGGTGTACAGGTTGTTGATTCCTGCTTATTTTAATTTTATGGTAAGTAATGGAGGGTACAAAGATTGCACGATGTATGTGGAGGTAGGATGGAGCGGTGTGTATGTCAACATCTTCAGGCCACATTGCTGTCTAGCCAGAGCTGGATCTCATCTCGGTTGCTTGTCACCCACTCAATGTTGTTGCTCACGGTCTCCAGGGCCTGCTTTCTGGGCATTTCTCCTGCTCCAGCATTTGGGTGCAGAGCAAAGAAGTTTTGCATCTGAGAAGAGGCAGGCAAATGGATGTGTTTATCAGGGAATTCACTAAAGACCTGGCCCGTCAACATGAAAATAAACAATCATAAAAAGGCTAAATCTGAATCATGATCCCTTTGGGAACAATGCCTCCATGTCATCTTTCCTTAATTTTTCCACATTTTCCACATACTGCACATTTTCAACAGTGGACTATTTCTCACTGGAGTTGTTCACTAAACATCTGTTTTTCATGAACACCTGATTGTGATTGTATTATATTACGGTCCTGTGTCTAGTACCATTGCTGTATACGTTGTTGCCCAAGCGTGTATGGGTTACCTTCCACTGCTGCAGCTCTGTGTTGTATGAACTACTTATTCTGGTAAGCAGACGACCCAGGTTTCTGTCTGTAATAGTGTACCTGAAACAGATGACACACATCAACACCAGCTGGCACACTATAGATCTGTTTCATTGACCCACTTATCTGATTCACTGTGCATCAAATTTATTGGCTATGGGATCTGCTTATTAGCTCTGTTTTATACTGTAAAAAAAAGTTCTCACTGTCATTCTTACTCTCCTGTTGCCAAGGGGATTTACCTGTTTACCTGTTCTCAGTTACCTGTTCACTAAATAGTCCCAGTTGAGGGTGACCCAGTCCCATGCCATGCTTTCACCATACTTGTTTAGGGACACATAACGCACCAAGTTAAACACGTCTTGTCCTCGCACAAGGCTCTCATTCTTAGATGCCTCCAGCAGCCTATCAGAAAACACATCTTATCTGAAGATAATTTTCAAGGTTGCTTCCCAGCACTAGCAACAATTACACAGGAAGCTATAAATGAGCTACCGTAACCAGTCAATAAAAATTAGAGTCCAACTGTCTTTATTTAGTTTGTTGCAGTAACTTGTTATATTACCTTAAAGCATTATGTAGCTTTCCGACAACACTATATATCCTGAGAGGATTTACCTGCTGAGGAGTGAGACATCTTCTATAGAAGCCAGGCCATACAGAAGCTTGTCTTTCTCCTGAGCCAGTGTGGCACTGAGGTACCGCTCAAGCATGATCTCCCAGCTTACTGCTGTTCCTGCGTTCTTCATTCCGTACCGGTACACCAGTAGCCTCAGGTTCACTGGCACACTGCTGTACTCAAAACAGAGGTTCACTGACACACTGCTGCACCCAAAACACAGACAAAAATACACACTCTGACCTACACTTTACCTCACTCATAGATACATAAATGCACACTTTTACGCTAACCTACACTTTGCTTCCCTCTCTCTTTCCTGTGACCTATTGTGTTGATTTGTGCTAGTTAATAGTTGTTTTTTAGGTAGTTGGTGTTCTTTTACGTTTGACTTTGGAATTTCACCTTTCTGTTCCATTGATCCACTGTTTAAAAATCACAGAAGCCTGATCAAGAATCTCAGTGTCACCCATCTGGCACGCAATGCCAAGTACTGTCTCCCTCAGCAGCCTAGGCAGGAAACATCAAACAGAGCATTTGCTTTCCATTTGCTGCACATAACCATTCAGTATTTACATGTGTCTAACATGTCTGTTGAGTTTGGGTTTACAAGGCCAATGAAATTCTAGAGTGTGAACTGTGACCTTGACTGGTTACAGGACAAGCTTGCCAGATAACACACACCGTTCTGTATGGGTTCCCACATCATCCCAGCCAAGCTCCCTGGAGATCTTCTGCACATGGTCACGGATAAACTTCTGAGCAGGGATAATAAACCTTTAGTGAGAATTATGTTTACACGTTTTAGCCATCATTGCCATATCCACATGCAACTGATTATGCATGTTTAATCAGTTTCCTAATAATTTCCTCTGCAGTAGTGGTGACTTCAAACTAAGAGACTCACCTGAAATTTGGGATAGAGTGTGGAGTTCGATGCCAACATGTCCCTCACATAAGCTATTGAAGAGGAGACTCTCTTCCACACAATGTAGGCTGTCTCGTTGGCCAGGTATTTGGTTAAGTCAAAGGAAATCCCATAATTAACAACATCTGCCCTGTTGAAATACATTATTCATCAAATTCCAGTAGGTTATAAATGTATGTTACAGTTGTACAATCTAGAGTGCCTCCCATGTCAGCTTGCATCTGTGTTTTTAGGTAGCGTCAATTTTGAAGATGTTGGACTAATAATATAAATATTATATTTATATTCAGTCTGACACCAATCTGAAACCAATATCATCTGTTCAGTTTCTCTGTGTTGCAACATTCTTGCATGTTCATGTAAACACATCTTTCTTTAACTTTCTTTAATTATATTTTTACATGTTTAGCAGGTTATTAACCTGTATTACTTTCAGGGTGAATGTACCTTGCCAAAGCAAATACATCATCAATATAACTGCTTCTGTCTGCTGCACTGAACACCTAAAACCAGCAAACAAAAACAGTTAAAAAAAAACACCAAAAAAAAAAAAAAAAAAAAAAGAGGCCACTGCCCTACACATATCCAATAAAAGTACTATCAACCATGAGACAGTACCAGGTGGTCTGTTAACAACTGCTGGCTGATGGCACTCCACATGCTGTCATGGTGATTGACACGATAAAAACCCATGTGGTCCTTGTTGACTTTAATGAGTCTATCAGTTGAAGGAGAGTAGTCTGTGATAGGTAACTCTGAATAAAGAGCACATGGGAAGCATTAAGAATTAAGACATTTTGAGCTGCACAATTAGTTTAATTGTCTGCTTGACAAAGTGAAAAGCAATGATGTATTACTCACCTGCTTGACCTTTATCAAACAGGATGGTTGTGGTGGTGTTAGTGGTCAATGAGTGAAACTGCACAGGAATTGTCCATTTGTAGCTGTGAGAGGGATTGATCATTAATCATCTCTCTGTGAACAGCTAAAAAAGGAAGAATTTAAGGGCGTAGTTGGGGCAGGGGTCAATTTGGATATAGCTGTGTTGCTTTTGATTGGTGAGGCAAGAGTAAAGCACCACCAGTGCATGATACAGTAGACTCACCCCAGAGGAGTGCTGGGTTGTGTGGGGTCTGCATTAGGGTTCAAGAGAAACCTCTCCTGGGTAAGTGTGGTCCCCGTGGCTGTGCTGGTAAGACTGAGTACTGGGTAGCCCATCTGTTTGGTCCATGTGTCCATAACATCTGCGACAGGGTACTGGCTTACCTAGAAGTGATCCTCAGTCCATTTAGGCCATTAGCAAGGTGCTGATACTGATTGCAAACATGCACAACCCTTCGCATGATGATATAATCTTGTACGAACAAACAAACCAATAAGCCAAGATTTGATTCTGACAGCCCATGAGTAAAAGAAGATGTTTACCTCTGCCTGTGCTTTCCAAAAATCTGAAGTATTTGCATTCTGGAAAGTGAAGTCTTTCAGATATTTCTGTGGAAATCAGCAAGACTCTAACATAAGCTGTGGATTCAAAGACATCACACAGAACATTACATGAACAAAAAAACGTAGGTAGTTTGCTTACCCGACAACCATCTCTAAATTTGTCTCGACCCATCCAGTACTCCAACATCCTCAAAATTGACGCTCCCTAAAAACACAGACACAAGCTGACAAGGGAGGCACTTTGTAGATTATTTTGTGGTACAAACCCATCTTTTACACAGAGATGTTGCAGATCGGTGTCCACAAACCTAAGTCACAAACAAGAACTAACAAATGAACCATGTGTGTTCTAACAATTCCTCATCTAATGAAAAATTGAAAAACAGATTATTCATCATAGCAAAAGCTGACAGACAGCCACACCTGATAAACTGTTGAATAAACTTACCTTGTTATATGAAATGGCATCAAAGACAGACGTAATCTCAGCTGGAGTAGATACCTCTACGATGATAGGGTGAGAGGAGATGAGTGCATCATCAGCCATGACAGGAAATACATTATCCACAAGCATGATGTCACGCTGGTTGGAAAGAAGAATTTTGAACACTTTACTTAAGTTTAAGTAGCATTAACTTTAGCAACAGTCCTAAATGATGTTCAAAGGGTTTACATAAATATCCATTGGTCTAGTTGCTAAGGTATTGCTTATTATAGTATTTACTATTAATTATTAAATTACCCACCTTTTTTACATTTTGTTTGTGTTCTGTGTGGATCCATATTATCTAACTTTAGTCAGATATTAAACTACTGTCATTATAAATATAGCACATGCTGTGCTAATCTATGCGCATGGCATTGGTTTGGAAAACCCTAACCTTAAATAAGAAACACATTTGTGAACCATAATATGATTTAGTTAGCGTTGATTCTCACCATCCCCCAGCTGAGCTCAGCCTGCTCCACTCCCACATACTCGAAGAAGCTGGCAAATCCCTCATTCAGCCACAGGTCATCCCACCAGGCCATAGTGACAATGTTCCCAAACCACTGTAGGTCAATGTCATTAAACAGCAACGATATAGCTGCATTCGGGAACCACACACCATAACACATACTCTGCTTTTATAACACACGGGATTATGTCTGGGGAACTGGGAATGCTGATTTAAAGGAAGGGTATGTGGTGGAGACATTATCATATAAATATGACAAGAGATTAAGATGAGAGTTTGTGTGGTGGAGATGATGACTCTCCTGTTGCCGTGCTGTGCTGTGACTGTGCTGGTGGGTTGTATTTTGGCATAGTGACTGCTCTTCTCATATGATGTAAGTATATGGTCAGCTCTGGGGCGGTCTCTGAAAATTATATTGTTTTATGGACACCATCTGTGTCCAACCATCTGTGTCCAACAACCTTTGGATGTTCATAAAATATATCAATCTCTCTCTCTCTCTCTCTCTCTCTCTCTCTCTCTCTCTCTATATATATATATATATATATATATATATATATATATATATATATATATATATATATATGCATCTACATAACATGCCTAATCAGACCTTTATCTGTGTCCTGGCATAATGGAAATGCCATAAACAGAGGGCACTATGTTCACAGTGGTGACCCTGTTCTCGTCATCATAAAGGGTTTGATGAGTAACTGGGAATTTTTTATCACTAAGAGAAAGGAAAAAGGGTTATAGGTTTATAGGGATCCTGGAGTGCATCTCAAATCAACTCCCATGTTTCATATGGAGAGTCAGTCATTTGGTAGGATGAGTAGGAATGATCATTGTGCACTGGTTCGTTTATATGCTAACACCATAAAATAAAATTTGGATAGCAGCTAAATTAAAACAACCATTTTTATGTTTGTATTCTGTGTAAGTTACCATGTAGTTTTAATATTGGAGTGTATTAACATATACTTGCTACCATCTGCATAGGCAGCCAATCCTTTAGCCACTGGATTGTTGCTATGCTATAAACAGCGTTTAAAGGAAAAGAAGGGTTAAGTGTTCAAGTTTTCCAATAAATCCCTTTATGATCTAATCAGGTCACACGCTTTCATTCTGCATACAGTGAATCACCCTGAGTGAATCAGTTTGAAACATGCATAAATAAAGGATCATGCAGATGTCTGAGATTATACAAATTGCTAATGAAATTGAGTATGTTTAGTCTGAGTGGTTAGTCTGAGCCCTAGACAACATGCAATTCTGGCACTGTATATCATCTCTTTCTGCAACATATGCACAAAATATTATATTGTGATTAGATACACATTATATATGTATTATACTACATATATAATACATATTATGACCACGATGCTAATAGTACACAATAAATATTAAATTGTGATGTCTTATGTGCATATTTCTGCTTTGTGCATTATTAGTATTGCACAGGGCAGTATTTCTAGAGTCCACTTTCTATTACTACTACATAACCTTTGTTAAGAAATAGCTAAAAACTAGATATCAGCATTTTAATATACATGGCATATTCAAAACTATAGAATTTTTTTTGTTTTATGTCACCTGGTGCACGAGTTCGTGGGAAATGACACTGGCCACATTCTGCTTGTTATATGATGAAGACTCCTTCTCATCATACAGCAGATTGGTCTCTCTGTAGGTGATCAGGCCCCAGTTTTCCATTGCTCCTGTCCCAAAGTCTGGGATTGCTATCATATCTGCAATAAGAAATCACATAGCTTGTGTTGGGGCCTGCATGACATATAGTAGAAACGGGTTCTATTTAACAATTATTGTCAAATATTAGCTGAGAAACAATTACTAAACTTGGACAACATATTCAAAGTAATGTGTACAAAAGAAGTGAGTCAGACATACAGTAACTGACCAAGACATCCAGATGGGGTGGGGGTTGGGGGGTGATCTGTAATTGTGATGCATTTACCAAGCTTCCCTATAGAGTATGGCATGTCAAAGTATTCTTCAAAATAATCAAAGATGGCCTTAGTAACATTTGCAGCATATTCAGCTGTGTGGATCTGCAATGGCTGGGCATAGATCTTCAGCTGCATGGAGAGAGCAAACTGAACCTTAGCAGAGCATGCATGCCCAGGCTTGTATTCTTTCCACTTTAGAAACTTGCACTGTAATGTTTGGAGAAACAGAAGCAGGCTTACTGGAACTCCCCTCGTGGAGTTGCGCTGTACACAGGCGAACTGGTGCACGGCGAAACATACCAAGTAGGTGCTCATCTTAACAGATTTTTCAAAATAGGTCGTTTCCTTTTGGCCAGGAAGCTTCTTTATGTGCTGTTAGAGAGAATGAACATCCACAGGAGGGAAAGGTTAGCACATTTGCAATTCAACCAGCTGGACACATTTCATCTTTGTACTTTGTACTTTTTAAATGATCTGTGAGTGGAGCAAGTGACTGCTTACTATAGAGCCTGCGAGAAACCAGCACATATATGGATTTGTTCACACATGTATATTCACAGGCCAAATTTACAGGTTATTTTAAAAAACTGGGAATTTGATTAATTGAAGAGGTGTTGGAGCATGTGAAGCATACCTCCACTGGCATGTTGGACAGAGCTTTATAACTCTCATCATGAGTGATAGAGATGCTGTATGTGGCCTTTTTGTTCGGCTCATCAAAACAGGGAAAAGATTTACGAGCATCGGTGGGTTCGTGGTCTGTGGCCACGATTTTTCTGTAAGAAATCACTGGGGACTTGTAAAAAGCAAACTCAGTCTACATTTCTCCTTCAATGCACACATGTAGAGAAGGCTACACCATAATAGCATTTTTTTTTTCATTAAAGTCTAATGATGATTGATTAAGATTAGATTAAACACAGTGCTTGTTTTTCCAGTGTAAGAATTTGTTTCATTGGTTTCAGACAGACGGTGGGAACTGCCAGTGAGTCTGAGACAGAGTCCTGTTGTAACTAACACTGATCATACTTCTCCATGTAGTTATTTATCATTAGTGACCCACTACTGTGAAGATTGACTGTTTTCACTAACCCAGCTGGTGAAATTCTGATAATAATTAATTCCTTTGATTTACATTCTGATTTAAGTGTAAAAACTGGAAAATATGCAAATGTATTGATGACATTCAAGAAATGTCCCCTAATATTCTCCCGCACTAAAGTCTCATGGAATACCTCACTATACTTGTAAGGTATAGTATGGGCACAGCACTGACCAGCAAGACCAGCATATGAAAGATGTTTTCCTGGATATATGGCATATTTAACCTCAGCTGTGTTCACCACATTGCTTTGTGTTACTGCAAAATTTCTCACCAATTTTTAAATCAGATAAGAGAGAACTCCCAGTGATAATATGTACAGTCCCCCTCCAACAAACACCCTATCATCAGATGCATCATATGAATTTTGGCTACTCATTGCATGCTTTTGATGTTTCTCAAGCCACTGTGAAATCTAAAGAATTAAGTTTACCCCAGCCATTTTGACCATGGGAAACTGAACAAATTGAAAAAGATTAAGCTGAAGTAAATACACATTCTGAAATGACCAGCTAAGGTACTTCACTGTCCCAAAAGCCTATAAAACATGTTGCAATAGAACTGAACTCTTGGACTGGGTTTCATGTTTGGTCCTTACTGTGAGTTGGCTTATAACCCCTGTTTCCACACACTAGCTAATGGTACTGCAGGGAACACACAGGCTGCCTCTAAGCAGCCCAAAATACTTTTCTGTGTAGGTTTCTGTGCCAGAAAATGACAGGTACTGTTACATAAAACAGCATAATAAAAACACACTGAACTATTTAGCAGAGGTCGGCTTTTACAGGACCCCTGGTGCACTGTGAAAGATGATGTGGAGTAGTCAGAAAGATTGCTATAGTTCAGTTTACAAAATCATGGAGACTAGAATAATCTGACACTGGCTAACACAACGAGAGAATGTTAAGGAATTTAAACAAAGCCAAACGCAAGTGGATGCCACCCACCACATATTGCATATGGCTTTTGCGGGCAGTGAAGTGTGGTGTTCCAAAAGAGACAAGACACTGACCTGGTGACTCCGTTCTCCTGGTAGGTCGTGCTGTAAAAGCCGACCAGGGACCCGTTGAGCCAGCCTTGGAAGTGCAGCGTGAGGATGTAGTGCTCATCGGCACTGGTGGCCCTCAGTTCCTTGGCGGCTTCCACCACCACATACTCACGCTCCTTGTACTCGAAGCATCCCTTAACAGCCACGCCACTGGTGTCGGCCGGGCCGCTGAGCTTCAGGGTGGGAATGACAGAGACAAAGGTCTCTCGGATGTGCAGCCACAGGTGAGAGCTGGGCTTACTCAGTTTCAGGTGGATAGCCACGGTCCCAGTGTACACATCTGTGTTCAGGTCCGGCTCCATGTGCAGGTCATAGTGGAATGGTGTGATGTAGTTTGGCAGGCGGAAATTGGTCCAGCCCCCGCTGGTGTTGTTGGAGGCTTTGCAGGGCCCCTGGGTTGGAGGGGGAGTCGTTGGGCTCACCGTGCTCTCGGGAGAGGAAGTCTTCTGGTTCAGTCCCACACCAAGTCCCACAGCAATGCCTGTTACTATGATGACCAAACAGATGATAGCAACATGCATCCTACGGATACAGCAGTGTTTCTCTTTCTTCTCCAGATCGAAGCTTTCCATGGTAAGTAGTCAGAAGTAGTTAACACACACACAGTCTCTCCCTCTCTCACACACATACACCCTCAACTCACAAACTATTCCTTTGTCTATACAGAGGCAACCACCCAATGAGATACACACGCTGTTCTCAAATTTCCTTATCCCTCTCAAGAGTGGAAGCAGCTGTATTCAAGGAAATCAGAGCCTCCAGCTATGTGGCCATACACATTCACACTCATTCATCTGTCTGTCTGCCATTAGAATTTGCATATTATTTTGAGACAGCCTGCATGCAGATTACAGAAAGAGAAGGTTTTTCCTGCAGACAAAAATTTACATACTTTCCGAGGCCACATTCACACACTATAATCCTAATGTCCAAATAAGGGGCTTCCCTGACAGGTAATCTCTGAAAATATCTACCAGCAGTAACACACACTTGGCAACCCTATAATTCATACCCTTGTTGAGTTAATAATCAATCTATGTCAGTTAATCAGCAATCAAGAGGAAGGATTAGAGACCAGGGATAAGAGGTACTGAAAAATGGGATGTTGTTTCGGAAAAATAAAGGAAAATAGAAGATCAGAGAATACGTGAATTGAGAAGAAAGTGAAGAAGGAGTGGCCTAACGTCATGGCACTTGAGTTTCTCTGCTTTAGTGTATGGCCACTGAGATCATCACAGTCCTACAAATAAATATTTGATAATATATGATTTTGTTTTATTTGACAAATGCATCACTTGCAAATGAAAAGCTCTCTATCACAAACGGAGAAGTAAAGATGCATCTTTGTGCAAAGTGTCTTATTTCTAACATCAAAGGAGATATTGTTAGGTCCTCACTTTGAGAAAAATACTCAAAAGGCTTCCTCATTATCTCACCATCGTAATGCCAGTCAAGTGTTACTCATATGACACAAACTCTAATTATTTGCCAGTTTTCTCAGAAAAACGATTCATAAGGATACTGTAAAACAGTTACAGACAGAAATATGTTGAAGCTTTTGTTTGTTTGTGTGCTTACATGCATGAGAAATCTTTATGATTTACTATTATGAATTAGGACCCCTCCTCTTCCTGAATCCAAATTTAACCATGGACTATGACAAAGATCTACAGAATTTACAGAAAGTCAAAGAGCACGATTCTTCTCAGAGAAGGATACTCTAGTCTCCCACAGACTTACTAACACAGAAAGTCTGGCAACACACGGTGGAAAGAGATGGAATTAAGGGCAGCTGCAGGCCTGATTCTGTTACTGATTTTACATACAGTCCAAAATATGTGGTTGAAAGACTCAACCTCACATTTCTATGTCTCAAGCAGAAATTGCACAAGGCCCACAGGAAAACTGCACTGAGTGAGATTTAGGAATTTGTACATTCTGTATGAATGTACTTCATCACATTCAGTATGAAAAGGGAAAAAGTGATATACAGCAAACCGTGGAATTAGAGATACAGTTACCAAGCTCACAAGAACACCTGGATAATCAAACAGGAAAACAAGAATACAACCAGAAGACTAAACTGCTTTCAAAGCAAACCTGATCAAATATTGTAGTGAGAAGGAAATAATATTATTCCAAATCAAATTGCAAATGAAGGCAAATTTGCAAAAAGTTTTGTTTTTGTATTGCTCATTAAATTAAAAGGAATCACAGTCTTTTATACTGTTCACGGTTGTGACTTACCAAAACACATGGTGAAATCTGTGGTGATTAAAGCCATATATTATATAGCATATCAAATAAACAGATGATTGTAGTCCATTTGGAGAGATTTTCATATTTGCAGTTGGAGATTCTTATCAGCTTCTTCTGAACACAAAGCCTTTTTTTTTTCTCTGCTTGAACTAACAGACATCAGAGATAAAAATGGAGATGAAAAGATGAACACAAGAGTTAAAAAACAGTCCCCAATTAGACTTGTAAGCAACTCCACTATTCATACACTTCAAGGGCCAGCAAGGGGAAGGTCAATGGTGTCACTGAAAAAAAAAATAAATAGTGCAGCTGTCCACGTGTAAGTGGTAGTATGTTGTGTCATCTCTCTTAAAGGACTCGTGGTACATGGTTTCAAAGACACTGCTATATATGGAAAAGATGACATTTAAAGTTATATCACTGCATTTTCATTGCATTGCATTTTCTACATTCACTGGACCACTATAAAAGATATAGCACTATCATCATGAAAGACTGTTTTATGCAGAATCAAGCTCTGAACTTACAGATTAGAGATATAAGACAAAATGGCAAACATAATTTGACTTACAGAACAACGACTGAAGTTAAACCAATACACAGAGGCCATTCATACTGAGGAAGTTTACATTTTACAAAATGTGGGTGCCACATAATTCCAGTGAACCATTATGTACCGACATAAAATTGCAACAACTCAGTGGTGTTGGCTTATGCTACAAAATAAAATGCTAATTGTAAAGTTTAAAATATAGTGATGATTGTGTAATGTTTACTATACCTCCTATGAATACTGCAGTTCTGTACAGCAAGCATCCATGCTGATTATCTAAGAATGAAGACTGCCACAATAGGTAATATGAACAAGCATAAATATTGTTTTTTTTATTTTGAGGATTTGACTAATGCTTAATTGAACCCCTCCAGTAGTGGTGACATTAACTCCAGGATGAGTAGGACAATGTTTAATGTCCAGTAGCAGTAATGACAACTTAATGATGGAGAGGCTCTCCTAGCTGGACATAAGCTAAACCAGAGTAAAATTCAGAATGTTTTAACGGTTTGTAAGTAATTACAACCAAACAAGACAACATAACAATTACACACAAAAAGGAGTTCACATTAAGTAAAATGTCAAGTATGTCAAATAGGTAATTATTTATTTTTTCCTTTACTCTCTCTTAGCATTAGCACTTTTGTTAACAGAAAAGTGTTCCATACCATTTACTTTTACCCTACATAAACAGTTAAAGGGAGACTTGTTTTGACCATTTAACATTATACCATTTATGTTGCAAGGAAATATGCAATATATTCAAATTAGTCTTTCTCTTATATGGCATAACAAAATTTCTAAATTATGTAAAAGACAATACCATCTGTATAGTGCTTAGTTAAAACAAGTTTTACACACCAGAGGCCTACATTCACTCATCTTGCCATCAGCCACCATTTTGGAAAAAGTGCAGAGTTCTGAGCTAATCTTTCATTTTTATAAGTTGAAAAAAATCCTCAGCAAGTAAGCTTTGACATGTATTTTCTGACCAGAACGCATTTTGGTTTGAGATAATAGTCATTATACCCAACATGTAGAACATGTACTTCTAGAAGTCAGCATTTGTGTGTGCACACGGGTATTATGTTGCATTGGATATGTTGTACATTTGCCAGCAATCAGCTCTTTCCAGTGTATTCCAAAAATACTTGATAGGGTTGCAAAGGGGAAAATGCACAGTCCACTGAAACAATAAAAGCTCACTGTAATGTTCCTGTATCTACTACCACTCCCACTGATCCACAGCCAACCACCCTCACTAAAATGCAAGGTGAATATTTATGATTATTGTTTTCAATAACTGCATGTTGAAATATATCTTTTAGCAGTGATGAAAGATTTATTTCAACACTTTATCTTTATAGCAGGGCTTGGGAAACAGATAAAGGCTTCGGTAATCAAATGTTTTAACAAAACCCTAACAGTTAAAATCATTCCATGATTCTCTTCAAGTGACCTTGGATAATCTTATTAAATATCTGGATATTTGTTTTCTTTTTAAAGTCTTTCATCACTTACCCCCATCAGTTTGTGATTATTGAGCAGAATTCCAAAGCAGCAGGCCTGCTAGATTTTTTATTGTTATTCAGGTGTGTAAATCTCAACCTTCCATGGCCCACCATAGTATTTGGGGTTTATCCTGTGACTGCTTTTTTGCAAGCTGATGTTTGAGCTTGTTTGTTGTTGCTTTCTCTTCTGTAACTCTGTTGCATTCATTCTGTTTTGCTTCTGTTTTTTGCTTTGTCAACTTGCATGTAAAATGCTCCTCAGTAGTTTTGGCTACATGAACACCAGGAGATCACTATTTTATGGTCACATGTTCCTTGCTAATGCTACCTGTACAACAGTTGAAAATTAGCCAGGTATTGGCTAACATTCACCCATGGGTTGATTAATGTGTACAATCCTTGTCTTTAAAAAAAAAACTGATTAAAAAAAGTTTGTTTTTCTCACATTTTCTTTCTAAATTCTGATGGTCAGACAGAGAGAACAGAAAACTCAGAAGCCATAAGTTAAGTGGCTCACTCTTTATTCTCCTATAAGCACCTATAGTGATTCTACTTCTTTAATTCACCCTAAATAAGGGTGGAGTGTGAGCCTTTAAACCCAGACAGAGGAGCCAGACCAGAGCTATCTGTGCTTTTAGCCCTGATCTCCTCTTGGGAGAGGAGATGTTAAAAAATTAATTTGTACACTCTGTGCAAAGACTAAATCATGACAATGCACCTTTGATTAGGTAAACTCATACCTTGGTATGCCTCCCAGTTTGACATCATGTAAGTTTTAAATATAAACACTGTAATCAATTATTAAATATAATTAAATACTTGGTGTATTGACATATTAAATTGTGCAATTTTTATACAAAGAATCAGTGTAATGTTTCCCATTTAATAAACATAATCATAGCCAACACATGCCCTCTAGAGGTCACAGAGTAGGCTGCACTGTGTATATCAATAAAAGAAGTAGGCAAATACACATTGTCAATAAGACCAGTAACAATCTCAAATGAGATTTATTTTGAGAGAAATAACCAAAGGTGGCCAAATGTTTCTTTACAATTTTTAATGGTTTGGTTGATTTGGCTAGCTATTTGGGGGCTCTTGTCTGAATAATCAGCTTTGTCTGTCGGTTCTGACTCTTTTCATCTTGTCCATAAATTGGGGATGGAGAGGATTATCTTAGGGTGAGGCTTCTAGCAAGGGCCATTTTGAGTAGTTGACTGCTCTTGCACTCAGAGTGGCTCAGCTTTGTTGGTGTAGCAGGTTTTTTGGAATTAGATTTTCTACTGATAACTCCAACCACATTCAGACTGATGATGGCTTCTGAGGTCCCTGCTGAGTTCTGAGCCCTGCAGCAATATTTCCAATCATCCTTATATGAGATCCCATTTAGACTGATCCCAGACCAGCACAGTTCTGTATGAGGAGATTCCTGAAGAACTACACACACAAGAGCCACAGATAGGAAGTAGTGAGAAGACTGAGAACGGACCCATAAACCTTTGTGCATGCTTCTGTGCTCTTTACTTGACAGAAATACTATTTTAAGGTCACATGTCGCCCGCTGATGGGCAGTGCTTGCAACTTTTGTAGGAAAAAGTGTTGTGGTGTGCCATTAACAACGATGTTGAAGTTCACTATTGTGTCTAGAATGATTATAATCATATATTGTATTATCCTATTTTCACTATACTTAATGTCATGTTGTTAAGTGGTGACTGTTTACAGCTACTTAGTTTTCTTGATAGTTTCTCCATGTCTATACCTTCAGTCTGCCTGCAACAAGCTAAGAATGCAAAATATACTGTTCCTTTGGGATAAACACTCAATGTTTGTGTGTTTGTGTGTGTAGACACCTGTGCTATAGAGGTTGGGTGTATCTGATTTGATCCAGATGAGAGAGGGAGTAAGATATCCAACAGCATCGCAGCACAGCAAAACATTGCTCCCCCATATGGCCAAAGCCTTTGTGGCAGAGGTCAGCACCAGAGGTCAGGCTGACGGCAGGGTGGCAGCTCCATGCTCTGGATGGAACTCCAGCCAAGCTGGGAGGCCCAGTACATGTCAGGAACTGATCCAGCAGAACAAGAGAGGGATCCAGGGCCTTCCTTATGTTTAGCAAGCAAGACAGTCTGCAGAGACTGAGCCAGGGGTTATCCTGCAAGCTTGACAAAGAGAAGACAGAGTCCTCTAATACAGTGCAAATGCCATTAATATAAATGTTAAAAAATTACAGGAGTAATAAAGCTTTGACTAGTGTTGGAAAAACCAGTACCATTACTAAATTATTAAAAATAAAAGGCCTTTTAACTAATCTAAAGTCAAGAATGAATAAATGAATAAGTAAATGAATGAATTGGATCATCACATTTACTAAGGGGTATGACGTATCATGTCATAATGACCCGAACTGCAGACTCATATCCCACATGGATAGCATGTGTATAAGTTTTAATTCAATTAGGTCAGAACAATTACAATTAGTATAGTAATAAAACAGTAATGACTATTGACTGATTTCACTTATTGCGATGACATCTGATTCAGTGTGTGTTTGTGCCTGTGCTTCCTTATGTGTAAGCAGCAGCAACACAGTGATATCACAGCTCTCTCACTCACTTCAGCTACCTTGAACAGCAAATACCACTCTGTCTGTAATATAATCATAAAATCAATAATATTTGATCAACGTGTAAAACATTGTTCTAGGGCTCCTGCTTTTGATGATATTTGTATCTTATAGGTTACTAGTAAGATATCTTGACTAACTGTTGGTTGGGTGAGTATGCCTTACTTAGAACCACTGAATGCTGTGTTTCACTTTGGGTATTGAGGGGCTGGAGTGCAGTCATCTTATTTGGCAGTTTACTCAGCCTGTTACTTGACAGGTCCAGGTAGGTGGTGTTGCCAAGGTAATGTGCAGCTTGTGGAGGGACTCATGACAGGCAGTTGTTGTGTTGTTCTGAAGTATGAAGGCGGGGCATGTCCCTCAATGCTTCCCAAGGGAAGGTGGACAGAAGGTTCCCATACAATCACAACTCATGAAAGGAAGTAAGACTGGTGAAACTCTGTGGCTGGAGACTGCTGATGGAGTTATACTTAATACATAGATTTACCAGGTCTGGCAGGCTTGAAAAGGCTCCTCTAAATACCTGTGAAATAGAGGTGAGCTCCAGGTGGACGCTGTGTCAGTTGGTACATTGGCTGGGATGGCTGTCAGAGAGGGATGCCTACACAACACACTCCTGAGGAAGACAAGAGTGACACACTAAAACGGAATGATGGTTACCATGGCAGTTAGGCATCGGTGCTGTAGGTGCTTTAGCACAATGCTCTTAACCTACTGTAATTTTAGCCGACCACCGCTGGCTGCAGTATTATACAAACAAAAAGTCAAAAACACTCTCTCAATTCATGTCCACAAGTCCTCAAATGTTAATCACACACACAAAAAAAAGTTCTCATGTGAACTAACAGAGCATATAGTTACAATTAGCATGAATAAAACAGTTATACAGCCAGCGAGAAGACAAAAAGAGAAGAGTGTTGATGGGAGCAATGAGGAGAAGAGGGCAGATTAAAGTAAAAAAGGTGTGACACAAATGATCCTTTACACTGTGGTGCTTTTGGAAGTCACATGTGAACCAACATGTGGCATTCTGTGCATGGACGACAACCAGAAATACAGAAAGAGATTAACACAATGGATCATCTGCATAGTGATGCATTGGGTATACTGGGGCTCCTGAGTGAGTGAGGCATTTCCCAAACACTGCCACAGATTGCAAGAACAACTGCAGAGATTATCTGGCAGTAATCTGACCAAGAGCAGATCAGCAGAGTCACACATGCTCCGAGGAAGCAGGGAAAAAGCAATGCTAAAATCAAGTTTTATCTCCCGCAAAAATGATAAACTCAATGCTTGAAGTTTCTAGGCAGATATTCATTTCAATGGATCATATTGTACATTTGTATGCAAATGTAATGGGTTATGATTTGCTGTATAATTAACTGAAATATATCAAAAATAAGAATATGAAAGAATATTGACATGATATGCATTAAAGCAAATACATCTGTTTTTAACAGATACGGATTCCTGACAAAAATGTAAACAAACTGTAAGTAGCTAATTGAGAAGGAAATGTTGAACATTTAGGAAGCAGCCATACACGATGAAGTCCCCGGAGTCCCTCCCTCTCAAGGTCCTCACCGCTGTAACTACAAGCCTTCGCCGCCCCTCTCCTGAAAGCATGGCGACGCTGGTAACACGGGAATGTGAGACGGAGGGTTGCAGTAAAGAAGCCAAACTACAGTGTCCTACCTGTATTAAACTCGGGATTCAAGGCTCATATTTCTGCTCTCAGGTAGCATTCTAAAGAAGCTTTATCGGCAATGTACATAAAATAGCACGTTACCTGTCCTTACTGGCCTGCTAAACTGAAACCGGGAAGCCTAGTCCTACCCAGCCAGTTAGCTAGCTAGCTAGCCTAGCTCAACGAGGCACCTAACATTAACTATTCGGGCCAGTCTAATCTTGTTGGTCTGACGTTTTAAAGCGGTTTTTAAGCTTTCGATAGAGAGATTCTACATAATGTGCTAATCAGAAATGAGCATACGCTCTGACATAACTATCCAGCTAGCTTATTATAGTTTAGCCTCGCCGATCTGATTGTTTGAAAACCCTGTTAAGCATTGGCAGAACATGATAGCTAGCTAGCAGTTAGCTACCTTTTGGCTTAGCCTCAAGATGACAGGGTAGCTAACTAGCGTTAATTACATGCTGGGCGATCAGTCACCGATTAGCCAAGTGTCCAAGAAAAATTCATGTAACTGTTGGCTAACGTTAGCTACCATACGGGTGGTCGGTTAGCCAGTTCAGCAGATCGCTAGCTACCTAGCGATAGCTATTTTGGGGAATGAATTCAAGGGCAGGGCTGTGCTGGCGAGGCATAACTCGTGGCTCGATGTCTCCTTTGCTTCAAATTCAGAGTATGTGCTACAGAGTACTTCACTCCAGTTTGGCAGAGTAAAAAAGGTGGCATGAAATTCCCAGAAAGAACGTGCCAGAATTCTGGTTGAGTTGCTTGTTCGAGCTCTTGCTGTCAGGTAGTCTTATTACTATCCGTGTGTTTCTTATCCACCACTTGTTACAAATCTACCAATTAGGTATTAACTGGTAAACTATGACTGAACCCACAGTCCGTGTCTGTCTTTCGCGGTCCAGAAGATGTGCACGATGATCACTAACAGCACTAGTTAATATTCATTGTCATCAATATCTAACGCAATGCAACGTTTTTGCGGTTAATAAATAGCGTGTTCTCTAGTGCATTTAGAAAGACTTCATCAGCCATACTCCCAGATTGTTAGGAGAGACATCTGAATGCGCCAATTTCGGCCTTTTCACAGATGTAAGTGTATGTAATCTATCAAAGGCTCTCGATTTGGCTTCTTAAATCAGTTACTCTACATTTGAAAAAAAATTGGGTATAACAGCATGAGAGTTGAGCATTCTTTTTATGCTTAAAATATAACATTTCCTATTTGACAGAGACTTATGTTTGTTTTTAAGGAATGTTTCAAAGGCAGCTGGAGTACCCATAAACTGCTCCACAAGAAAGCAAGTATGTGAGATTCTTCATTTGAGCCTCTTGTATGTTTTATTTGCTGTAGGTTAACTGTTTGTCTTACCTCTTTGTTGGGTATTTGAACCATCTTGAACAGAGGAAGATAAAACAAAGGATGAGGGAAGGAACTGTGTTGAAAGGGAAGTCAACACAGATCCCTGGCCTGGCTACCGTTATACTGGCAAACTGCGACCTCATTACCCACTGGTATATACAAATGAAACAACATCCATTTGATGACTAAGAGGATAAATTAGACATCAATTTAAAGACTAAGAGGATGGATTAGACAAAATGATGCCCTGAACTCTTGTGTGATTGCCTCTGTAGACTCCCATGCGGCTTGTTCCGGGGAACATTCAGAGACCTGATTATGCTGATCATCCTCTCGGTAAGATTGAAGTAATTTAACACAGTCGAATAGAGGCTGGTTCTCAGAGGACAGCCTACACTCCACTAGTTCCCAGGTCTGCCCCTTGTTTTGACTTATTTTATCCTTCACCTTAATAGTTAGTAAAAATAAATAAATAAAAGTTACTTTTTTTGTGGTGTATCCTACTACCGAAGTATTACATCAGCACTACAAGCAGAAAACTTCATCTATTGATATTAACATGACTTTATAAAAAATTTAAAAAAATCATTTGTAGGGCTTTATTTATTCAATAACATGATTAGCATTCCAAGAGATGTGATACTTCATTATACAGTTTGTGTGTAAGGAAGCTCTGTATTTTTATTTTTATGAAAAAGTTGATTCTTGTAAGTTAAATATATAATAAGAATCCTTAACACATATGTCATTTCATTGAGTAATGTCTTATTTCCTCCTAAACTGAAGATAGCGAATTGGCCTGTAAGTTACGATGAAGTGGGATTTTAGCATCCAGCGCTTATTCTGTGTCCTGTTCAGTGATCCTTATGCTTATTAATGATGAATTGTAGATTCAGAGTAGTTGTTTCCTGTAGAAGTAAGAAGTCTGTGTGTGACTTTGTGGGTGTGGATGTAGGTGTGGATGTAGGTGTGGGTGGGCCTGATAGCTACAATGTATGTGCCATGCATACTTCTTCAGTGTATCTTATGTGAATGCCAGCGGTACCGTGTGCTCTGTGTGTCAGGTGAGTGAGATTGCTTTGATGTTTGTGTGATATTTGTACTTGTGTGTTTGTGTGCGCTACTGCAGTATGTATCTGAAGCTCTTCTCTTGCTCACTGCAGCAGCAGAGGTTGGGTTGTTGGCAGGTATGAGGCCCGTCGTCCCATGTGTGTGTCAGGCTGGTGTCGTCTTCTACAAGTCTGTCCAAGAGGAGTGGGCATTTTCTGTGTGTGTGAGAGTGTGAGAGAGAGAGAGAGAGAGAGAGAGAGAGTGTGAGAGAGAGAGAGAGAGAGAGAGAGAGAGAGAGAGTGTGAGAGAGAGAGAGAGAGAGAGAGAGAGAGAGAGAGAGAGAAGGAATAGAATGTGAGTAAGAAAGCATGGCTCTTTTGTATGTTTTTGCATGGCTGGTACTGTAACGATGCTGGAGTTGTCAGTGGTTTTGTCATTGTGAAGTTGTTTTAAGTGAGATCCCCAAGGATCAAATGAGGTGCAAATGCCAGCAGTGGATGCTTAAGAGTAGCTGATGTGAAAGCCATGATGTTGACAGTGAGAGTCTTGATATGGTCAGCGCCAGTATAGCAGGTTCATAGAGGTGTGTGAGTTTGTGTATGTGCATATGGAAGGAGAACGCTTATGTGTACTGAATATTCCCTCACTGTTGTGTTTTTACCAGGGATGTCTGAGACAGAGCAGACTCTCAAAGGAACGTCTCAGATTAAGATCCTCAATCTTGAAGAGATTGAGGGCATGAGAGTCGTCTGCAAGGTAAATCTGGTCTTTAAATTGTTTTAGGTTTGGTTAGGTAAATCAATCATTAGTGTTACTAAGTGAGCATGCATGACCTGCAGATTATTAATCACAGTGGCAATAACTGAAGAATTTTTAGTTTCCTGATAAATGTAGCCATACTATTGTTATTTCTGTTATTTCTTTAAAAAGTTTATTGTGCTTTTAACACTTGTTGAAAGAAAAAGAATTATGTGAATTAAGTCCTGGTTCAGTTATACACATATTAGGCTGTTTTAGACCTATAACTTGTTGTGTGTGTGTTAGAAAACAAAGCAGGCTGAAGCAGTACATCATAATAATTGACTAGATCAGATTTTCACTCTGCCCAATGGATGGTTCATTTGTAGCTGGCTCGGGAGGTGCTTGACATTGCTGCAATCATGGTGAAACCTGGAGTGACAACAGAGGAGATTGATCATGCTGTACATCTGGTAAATTCCTTCTTTCTCCATTTGTACTTCTTCCCTATTTCTCAAATTTGTACTTAAGTATATTTCATTATTATATATGTTGGCCCAGACACTTTCCAACAAATCCTCAGTAGTTACTAATTTGTAAATGGTTGGAGACTCACCACTGTAGATTGTATTATTATAGCTATTTGAAAATGGCAAAGAAATCTGGACACATTGCAGAACTCTGTGAGCACTTCGTTCAGGAACGCAAACAGAAACGTCTGTTGGCTTTTGAAAGTGGCTTTCCTACCCTGCTTCTTAGTTATCCTGTTTCTGTTTACTCTCTCCACTATAAACTGATAGTGTGCTTTCTTCAAGGCCATATTTGAACATCATGTTCAAATTCACAAAATCCGTGGGCTTCTGAAATTAATAAAAATAAATCATCACATTTTATGACTTTTTAAAAATAATTTTATAAGATACCAAATATCCACATTCACTATCATGAAATGTGCTTTTATTTTTGGTGCTTGAGTACTTTTGAGTGCTTCAATGAGAAGCTTTTCTTACTTTTATTCAAGTAACAGTTTCACTGAAACATATTAGCACTTTTCCACCAACATGGTTGTAGTGCTAGAAAATTCTGAAATATTTTGCCTTATTTCATTTTTTCAGCTAATATAGGTATGTTACAGCTTAATAACTGTACACATTCATAACAAACAAAGCATGAGCGGTCTTACATGTAATTTTTGTTTATGAAGATCCCTCTGCACCATTAGAAATGCTGAGAGTTCATTCTTCATAAACAGATACACCACTAAAACAAGAAATTATATTTGCAAACAAAGAATGTTACCCATGTTTTCTTCATGCTGCCTATCAACTTCTTTTTCTGCGTTAGGGAATCTACATCAAATACGGACTCATTCAGCTCTCAAACTAGTGGAATTGTGGGCCTGTTTTTGCAAGGTTTTGCATGGGCAGTGGCACCAGCTTGAGCTCAAGCACAGGCACCTTGTTGGTGAGAAAGTGATAAAAGTATTTCTACTTTTGCTCAAGTGTGCTTTCTTCATGGCCATATTTGAACATCATGTTGAAATTTGCCGGAAAGAACCTTTTCTGGGTGCTTCTTTTTCCCCCTTCCTCCACTCACCAGTCCTGTCACATAAAGATCATACGTTATGCCAACAAATGTTTGCATTTTTACAAAATCTTGCAAGAGTTTAGCTTGTGTGAACTACTTCCACTGCTCATTAAAAGGATCTGTTAAAGGATGTTTACATGTCCTAGGCTCAGTATATTTAAACACCCATGTCTCTGACTACAGGCTTGCAGCTAGTAGGCCTTGTCTGGTTGCTAAGTAACAATGAAGCTTTTTGCCCTTGGTCTAGACAACTAGAAAATGTATGTACAGACGCTTAGGCACAAGACATGAGAAGAAAAAAAAAAAACGAAATGGCACTTCTCCAAAACCACTCACTCACGTGAGCTGATGTTGGAAGAGGGAAAAGCCTGTAAGGACCTTAATGACAATGACAATGTTTTTCGTTTGTGTCTTCAAAGGAACTGATTGTGTTTGCTACTTTAAAATAACCACTTTCACTTGAAACACAAAAATCTCCTTTAAGCAGATCTTGGATAATTATTCATTCTTCTGTTAGTTCAGAAATTAAACAGGGTGCTATGTTCAGTTCCTTTTACACAAGGAGTTCTGTAAAGTGTATTCCTTTGATTAAGGCATGCACAGCTCGGAACTGCTACCCATCACCTCTCAACTACTACAACTTTCCCAAGTCCTGCTGCACTTCGGTCAACGAGGTCATCTGCCACGGCATACCTGACCGTCGTCCCCTACAGGAGGGGGACATCCTCAATGGTACCAACACACAAAATATTTCCACAACCACCTGAAATGTCTTAAAGCAGATGCCACTCTGCATTTCTTATAAAGGCATAGACATTTTCTACAATCACTCACTCACATGGGCATAACTATTGACTAGGGCAAGCTTGTTCTATTTCCCCTTTGTGTGAATGTACTTATACTGCAGTATGAATACCCAAAATGGGTCCATAGTGTAATAGAATTAAGGTAAAATGGTCACCAATCACACTATCTCATAGCACTTAAAGCTCTGTATAGCTTTTCCTGCGCCAACACACTGAGTTTAAGAATGGAAATGTCTGATCTGGAATTAAGACCTCTGTTTTTGTTTTGTCTTTTGTCTTCTAACCAAAGTTCTCTTATTCCAGTGGACATTACTGTTTACCACAATGGCTACCATGGAGATTTAAATGAGACGTTTTTTGTGGGCGAGGTGGATGAGGGGGCCAAGCGGCTGGTGCAGACTACATACGAATGTCTCATGCAAGCTATTGATGCTGGTGAGCATGGTGTCTGCTCACATGCCACACATTTCACTTCGGCCTTTCAGAACAACAGCGTGATCTCTCTGCCTTTTTATCTGGGTAAAGTGTGCCCCTGCCCTGACCTCTAGAGGTCAGAGCTGTGCTACATTGCAGTGTCTGATACCGCATGTGTTTCCATTATGGCATCTGTGCAGTGAAGCCAGGTGTCCGCTATCGGGAGCTGGGGAACATCATCCAGAAACATGCACAGGCTAACGGGTTTTCTGTGGTGCGGAGTTACTGTGGCCACGGCATCCACAAACTCTTTCACACCGCACCCAATGTACCACACTACGCAAGTAAGCACGCACCCCTGCACATATGCTGCAGCATAAAGGATCATGTTCACTTTTATCATTTAAAATGTTCCATTTGTCCAATTCTTTTTTTTTTTTTTTTTTTTTTTTTTTTTTGACTCATCGGTACTGGGGGGGATGTCTTTAAAATTAGTGAAATTAGTAAATGAATTGCAAATGTTAAAAACTGATTGCATAAGTACTCCTAGAGTTGATATTTACTATCACCATAGGCAGCATTCACAACTGTTCATTTCATATATGATAAGTCACAGTAAGCATTATATGTCTGGAATGTTTGTTCCTTTTACTTTGCAAATTCTTAGGCTCTGTCAGGTTGGATAGGATCCATTTATTAACAATTTTTAAGTCATTCCCCAGACTCTAGGATCTGGACGTGGGCTTTGACTGGGCCTGGGCGGAATGTTATCCCTTTTTAGATCTGAGTCATGGCAGTGAAGCTTTTGCTGTATGGTTCAGGTTCATTTTCCTCTTGGACAATGTCTTGTCTTCTGCTTGACTGTGCTAATGAATACTACAGCAGGTTTTCCTCCATGATTTTTCTCTACATTGCTCAGTCCCTTTTCTTTCTGTCTTCATGGGTTTACTTGTCTCTGCAGCAGCACAGGATGGTGGTACTGGTTGTCAGTGGCTTGTGACCTGTTGGGTTTCTGCTGAACATAGAATCAGAACTCATCAGATCATAGAGTCCTTCTCTTTTGCCACAATAATTGCCACAATAGTCCATGAGTATGGGGACATAATTAAAGATATTCCTAAAGTGACAATGGAAATGGGCATAAGCTTTGTGGGATTTCAATGGGAATGGAACTAAAATGTCTCGTTACCACCATAGTAATGGTTACCACCATGGTAATTCTCAGCTTCTGAGATTTTTCTTCATATGATTGATGAAGTAGTGCATAAAAATGGTTATGATTGGCCAAAAGGTGTGTCAATTATTTTATCCCATGTCATCTTTTACTAGACAGAAAGTTGATTCTTAAGATGAACATTGTCACTTATTCATCAGAAAATCGACTGATTACAATTTGTAAAAAATAATGCCAAAAGTGATATCTAGAAAGTTGATGGACATGCATTACATTTTAGTTTGCAGAATGTTAGCTTGACTACAGCAGACTTGTACTGCATTCTGTCATCAGTTGAATGTGTTTTTAGTGTTAGCTGCACACATTGCATACATGCTTCTGATGCATGGCTGCAGCTAAATATTCATACGTTTTGCTGAAAAGGTGGGAAAATTCTAATACAGCTCTTAATAAAGACTGAGACTGGCAAGTTGAGACAAAGTCTATGAACAAATGTTTACATTTTTGCAATTCTGTGAAATACATTTGTATGTGTTTCTATGCCATATGAGTGAACATGCTATTATACCTCTAATGGTAATAAAACCAACCCAAATGCAAAAAGTAAATAATTTATACAGTCATACCCATGCAGCTCTCTAAAGCAAACTCCAGCCTCATGTGACGTCTTCTCTGTAATGTAAACTGATGTGACTTTTTCTCCTTTTACTGTAATGTCCCATATTTGTAATGTACTTTTAGAGCTCACTTTTCGTGCCTGGACAGTAAGGTTTTGGAGGACAGCCATTTCTTGACAGATTCATAGTTGGTGCATATTTTTAAATTGCTTTATTTATTGCCTGGGAGTTTCTTCTTATATCTTTGCCCTGACTCTGGTGTTTTTCAAGAATCATGTCTTGGATCTCTTTGGAATGCTCTTGGTTTGTATGATATAGTGCGTCCTCAGAAATGCTTTAACTGGAGGAGCCCAAAGTTGTGTTTACTCTAAAATCATATGAAAACTCCACACAGGTGGAGTCCAGCCAGATAATTACATGATTTGGAGCATAATTAGTTGCTGCAGGTGTAATTTGTGTGTCAAAGCAAGGGTGTACTTATGCAATCAGTTATTTGCTGTTTTTATTTGTAAATAGTTTAGAAAAACAAGAAGTGTGTATTATCCACTTTGATGTTATGGTGTACTTTGTGTTATCAAGTGGCCAAAAAAATCCCCAGATATATACAAAAAAATCCAAGGAGAGTGAACACTTTAGTCACTTTGTATACTATAATATGCACAGTATGTTTGGGTAGAAGGAATAAGGGTTGCATGTCCCACTAAGCATTATGTTCTGGAACAGCCACAGTCTGAACATTTCGCATGTACCAGTGCCGGTCCTGAGCTGTTTTGTGTTTGTGTGTAGAGAATAAAGCTGTGGGGGTGATGAAGCCTGGTCATGTCTTCACTATTGAACCTATGATCTGTGAAGGTAAGAGCCTCATCAAACCTAAATAAAACCCCATCAACTAACACATGCCTCATGGGCATGCTGATTGGTAAGGGGGGTGGGGGGGTGGGGGTGGGGGGGACCAACAGGCTATTTCAGGCTATTTCAGGCTATTCCATGCTCTACCCAACCATTAGAGATTGTGCTATGCTTGCTGTCAAAGTCTCTGACACACGTTAACATTCAAGTTCTCCGCTAAATGATTCAGCTAAATGATACAAAATGCTAAAGTAGATGTTCATTTTGGCAAGATGGGGCTGACTTGGACTTATTCCACAAAAGGACAGACCTGTAAGCTATCTGACGTTTGCTGCAAGTGTGCATCGCTTGTGTTCGAAATTAGTTATCACATCTTTTTTTTAAAGGGTATGGCTGGCAAAGCTGAATCACTCAAACAAGCAACCTACAGAAAACACTAGTATTTATATGACTATGTTCATCTTAAAGTGACCGTGTAAATGTGCTATGGACTCAGCAAATAAATTTAGGGACAGGGCCCACACTGTTTATTCAGCCTGCTAGATTTATGCAACCTATAATGTGACTGATTAAATGTAATTTGGTGTTATTTAAATATAGTACGCATAGTTGTTCACCTAATCCAAATCCAGCATGAAAAAGGTTGAGAGTTGCAAGGTGGAGTTTGTAGTTTATGGGCTCTGGTTGGCCACACAGATCACTTGGAGCACATGAGTGAACAAGGGCCTGTCTTAGACTCATGGACAAGTATAGTAGCCCAGCTTTTGTAAACTTTAGCAAACAAGGTGACCTGGGATATATCAAGCTTAAAGCACAGGACAGAGCAGTGTTTACTAAATAACCAAGTGCCAATAAAGATACATTTATATCTGGCTGTAAATGTTTTCTGCAATGGCTAAAACCAAAGAAGCAATGTATTTAGATAAAAGGAGCTTACAATTGTATAGGTCTGAGCACTTGATAGAAGTTGACATGTTGGTTCGTCTGTCTTCACACAGCCTTAACCTTCCCTCCTGGTTGTAGTTTGTGTGTGTGTGTGTGTGTGTGTGTGCTGTGCGCTAATGTAAAACTCCACTATATCATATCTGATCAGTCATTAAAGTCACTAGTCTAAAAACTTTTTTTTAACCTTTTTGTGTAGGTGGCTGGCAGGATGAAACATGGCCTGATGGTTGGACAGCAGTTACTCGAGATGGTAAACGCTCTGCCCAGTTTGAACACACACTCTTGGTGACCGATGCAGGTTGTGACATCCTCACACGTCGCCTTGAAGACAATGGCCGCGCTCACTTCCTGTCTCAGATGTAGAGTGGTCGGTGAGAACAACATGGCCTTCCTCCAGTGGAGGACAAATCCACTCCACCCGTGTCACTGATCAGCCAATCTCAGTTCAGTTCCCTGTTGGGCAAGAGACTGGCTGAGTGATTATGGTAACGGAGTGTTTAATTGGGCGATGAGCCACGATTTGTTTATTTATGAATATGTCGTCTGAACAGTCATGTGGCTCAGCTTGGATATGACCAGACTGGAAGGCAGTGACCTTTGACCTGCTTGCAGTACCGTCCTGCTCTGGCTGCTTGGGAGTGTGTGTGGGTGTTGGGGATGGGGGTGGGGGGGGGTGTGAATGTGGGTGTGTGTGGGTAGCCTGGAATACCCATATGTTTCTGATTTGTTTGTGTGCTTTGTTGGTTAAGTGGGCATTGTGGGAGTTTAGAACATTGTGTGTGCTGGTTATGGCCAGGTGATTATGGATGGTGAGCATACGTGAAAGTGTCATTCCAAATGATACCAAACAGAACAAAACCTTTCTGTAGTTCTTTTTTCTTTCATTGTTTATCCTGAGAAAAATCTCTGACCACAGCCTCCTGTTAAGAGTGCCTCACAACATTATTACATTAAAACAATGTCTTTTGTGAAGTTTTACCAGCGTGCATCAGACTCTTTTATGACATATTTGTATGTAATCACATGTAGGAAAACATTTATGTTGAGGTCTTGTGACCATATAAAGACCAAACAGTTGCAGAAGGTTCTCCCATTGGTTGAATCTTTCTCTGTTGGAAAGGTACAATTTGTCATTGACTTATGCATTGCCAGGTACAGAGCTGTTCAGCAGGGTTGATTTAACAGTGGGAGGTTTGGGTCATTGGTGCTCTCTGTCTGTCTGAAACACAGATCAATTTCAGTGGTCTGCATCCAAGCTGAATTAAAGCATATTTTCCTTGTGAATGGTCTCTGTGTGTTTTCTAGACAACTTTATAAACCTGTGTGGTTGAGATTTGTCTAATATAGCAGAGATTCATACAAACCCTAGAATACCAACAGAGAACATAAAGTAGATGAGCAAGAAGAGCCTTAATCTGATGCTTTTAGAAAAAACGCATGACATCGTCATTTCCCTATCTGACCCTTTGTGTCTCTCACTCTCTCACATTACCAGAGGGGTTATTTGATCAGTTGTAGACTTTAACCATTTAGAACCATGTAGAATCTGCAGAAATAATTTGCTGGCCAAATCAATAGTGCAAAGGGGACATGTTTATTTAGGGAGATTCTTAGCAGTTGGAGTTCATCCAATTTACACAGCAGTAGATGAGTAAATGTTAAAAAGGAGTCTGTGGAAATGACTAGCTCTGGTTTATGCTTCTGGGTGAACTTGCCAGTGAACAAAACAAAGTGTTAAAATCAGAAAAGAAACACGTATGAAGTCCACAGATTGTATTTGTTAAAGATGTTTGGATGTAAATTTATCTGTTGGCTTCAGTCTTCTGGAGAAATATGCGAGTGGATGTATTCCAGAATTTTTCCTAACTCTTCATGTTTCGAAAGGGAGGGTGTTGCACATGGTGTAGAATCAGTTGAAAAAGAGAAAATGAGTAGATAGATCAACTTCGCCACTATAGCTTATATTTTCTCTTTATTTTATCTCTTTATATTATCACTGAACTAACATAAATTTAGGCATTTTTTTTTAAATTAATAAATGTGCACAAATTTATGTTTTAGGAGTACTATAGGACTTAAGAGCACCGATTTTATAATAAAACCAAATCATTTAGCTGAAGGAGAAGACAGCTATGGTATTTGACCGGCCATCGACTTCTCATTTGGATAGATTTATGATGGTTCGAATGCTGTTTGAAAAAAGGAAATGTGTGTTACTTAAATACACAAGTTTTTTATAAACAAAAACATTTGAAAGTAGCAGAATAATGGAGAAAGTACCAGCCGCCAGTTTTCATGAGCTGAACAGCGTCGTTGACCTGATCCAGACTCATAGTGTGTGTCACAAACTCGTCCAGCATTATACGTCCAGCCATGTAGTCCAGCACTAGCTTTGGGACAGAATCCTTACTCTTAAAGCCTGCAATAAATATACACAGACATTCACATATTAACTAATAAGATTCATCAGAGTAAAACCCTTTGATTCCTTGTAAATTAATTTTGCCTTTGACCATTTACCCCCAAAAAGGGATCCCTTCCAGGTCTTTCCAGAAATTAGTTGAATTGGCCGAGCAGAGAAGTCCTGAACATCAGTCCAACCAACCAGCACACTCACTCCCCAGCCTCTAACACAGGACTCCAGCGCACTCCTCTACAAATAAATGCTCATATATATGAAATACTGACACACATAGGCACTTTAATCAGAACTTACACATATGGAAAAGGTTCAATATACAAACCCACATTAACGCTGCTTACCATAACAGCCCCATTGCCCACGCACTCCATTGAGAAGTCTACCCCCCCATTGGTCATTTCTGCCAGAACCTCACTGATGGGCTTTTTGTGCGATTTCGGGTTTACAAAGTCCGTGGCTCCAAAGATCTTGGCCTTTTCAAACTTCTGTTCATTTATGTCCACAGCAATGATCCTGGAAGCGCCAGCATTTTTGCAGCCCATGACAGCGGCAAGGCCCACTGCACCCAGCCCGAACACTGCACACACAGACCCTGGCTCCACCTGCATGCACAATAAAGACCTATTTTTGCAGCAGCACACCCAAGCCATTAGTCTCATAGTCAACACTGTTTACACATGATGGGTTGGGCTCTACCAATGTGTACAGTACATTTTCCACCCCTTAGTCCCACTGAGATTTACTGCATATTAATCTTTAACTGTGGAATTGCACATACCTTGGCAGTGTTGATAGCGGCTCCGTAGCCGGTTGAGATGCCACAACCAAGCAGGCATACGCGTTCAAGTGGGGCATCATCGTGGATCTTCGCCACGGCAACCTGGTTCAGGACGGTATACTCCGAAAAGGTGCTGGTGCCCATGAACTGCAGGATGGGCTGACCACGACACGAGAAGCGTGTGGTGGTGTCTGACATCTGAGCATACCGATCGCTAGACCTGTAAATTTTCATTCTGCATTTATAAACCTCCCGTTACAGCCTGTTTGCCTTGTCGTTTAGGGTATTTCCATATTTATGACCAATTATGTAAGTTTCTTACCAACTCTGATCACACAAGTTAGTCTTTGGGCACTTGCAAAACCTGCACTCTCTACACTGAGAGAGGAAAAGGGGAATGACTTTATCACCTGCAACGCATCAACAAACAGAGAGACACTCTCAGTATCCTCCATAGGGCAAATCAATGCAATCTTAAAGAAAATGGAGCAGGACTGGTGAGTGACCGAGAGTTTGTTAAATGTGCTGGCTATTTTCACCTGGTTTGAACTCGGTTACCCCAGGCCCAACACTCTCCACCACACCTGCACCCTCATGGCCCAGGACAGCAGGGAAACCCTCCTTGTTCTTCCCCTCAAACAGGTGGTAGAGGTCGGTGTGACACACACCTGTAGCTATCACCTAGAGCCCAGGGCACAGTCACATATCAGCATCCAGATTCCCACCCAGAGCCTGAAGATCAGTTTGACTGAGCTTGTTTTTGAATCGATACTTTAATCTTACAATATTTGTTTTGTGCTGTAAATCTTTTGGAAGCCTGTTAGTTATGTCTCACTGATTTGGCATGTTTTCATAGAAGAAGGAACTTGTTCTCTGCTATGTTGAGTTGCAGATTTGGCACTGTGGTCTGAACAGTCAAGAAATACACAGGAGATGTTTAACCTTGATTCGTATTTCATTTGCTTGGGGTGGAGCCACTTCGATCTCTTCTATCACCATTGGAACATTGGGCTCCCAGGCAACAGCAGCCTGACATTTAATTACCTAAAGCATACAAACACACAGAGTCTAAGACAGATTATCTGTGAATAAAAATTCTGCTTCTCATACCAGTAGTGCAGTATGTGTGAGTTCTGTATATTCACTTATCTATGGCTATACAGGGAACTTTTCAAACCATCTGTTTTTCTGACTGGAACACTGATTCTTATGTAGACAGTAGAGCTGAATTTAAAACCACAGTAAAATATTAAAAATAAAATGCAGGTGTAACTGTAATAACATCATTATGTAACAATAAAGCAACCTGCAAGATCCTATACTGAATAATGAAAAGCAGTTACCTCAGATCAAATGATATCTGCTGCAATTGCATTCTAAACACCGTCAGAATGTGCATTACAGCTTTGTTAAACTGTACATGGAGCATCAAAACGTTGATTGTTGACATTATTGTTTGTTATTGGTGAATGCCAACAAAATTTGAAAAAGGGAAAGAGCAGATATTGAAGACTAGTGAGGTCTTCTAAAAGAAAGCAGGACAGAAGATACATACCTTTCCTACAGTAGCCATGGCTTTGTGCAGTCAGTTGGAAAGAGGGAGCACAAAATGTTTGGCACTGATTTATATCCCAACACCAACGTCTCAGTAAGGAAGTAAGGCCTCCCTCTCTCTTTAGGGAGGGACTATAGTACAGTAAACAGATTCACTGATAAAGAAAAAAACAGCAAGTACCACAATTATACATTACATTTTAATTGACTGCAAAGCATACATGCCCCATTTGAACGCGTATGCCTTGTTTCTTTGTCTATTTAAACAGACAGTGTTTGTATTGTGTTGGTTATTGTTAGTCTGCTACTGTATGTCAATACACGCATGTAGTCTTTGTTAAATGTTATTGTAGTCTGTGTTTACTTCTATGTTTACGTGATGTCTGTCGGTAATGTTGTGTGTGAGTGCCACTGTTATTCGTATGTTGTGTTAAAAAATGTATCACATTATCGACGGAGTCTGTGTGTCCTGCACCATGCCCTTCGGCACTCAGGCCAGCTGAATCGTTACACCATAGAATCCTGCTCTTGCTTGGAGAATTGGTTGCTTTAGATGCAGTTTGTGTGTCAAAGCAAGGGTGTACTTATGCAGTCAATTATTTATTGTTTTTATTTGTAAATAGTTTAGAAAAACAAGAAGTGTGTATTATCCACTTTGATGTTATGGTGTACTTTGTGTTATCAAGTGGCCAAAAAAATCCCCAGATATATACAAAAAAATCCAAGGAGAGTGAACACTTTAGTCACTTTGTATACTATAATATGCACAGTATGTTTAGGTAGAAGGAATAAGGGTTGCATGTCCCACTAAGCATTATGTTCTGGAACAGCCACAGTCTGAACATTTTGCATATACCAGTGCCGGTCCTGAGATGTTTTGTGTTTGTGTGTAGAGAATAAAGCTGTGGGGGTGATGAAGCCTGGTCATGTCTTCACTATTGAACCTATGATCTGTGAAGGTAAGAGCCTCATCAAACCTAAATAAAACCCCATCAACTAACACATGCCTCATGGGCATGCTGATTGGTAAGGGGGGGTGGGGTGGGGGAACCAACAGGCTATTTCAGGCTATTCCAGGCTCTACCCAACCATTAGAGATTGTGCTATGCTTGCTGTCAAAGTCTCTGACACACGTTAACATTCAAGTTCTCCGCTAAATGATTCAGCTAAATGATACAAAATGCTAAAGTAGATGTTCATTTTGGCAAGATGGGGCTGACTTGGACTTATTCCACAAAAGGACAGACCTGTAAGCTATCTGACGTTTGCTGCAAGTGTGCATCGCTTGTGTTCGAAATTAGTTATCACATCTTTTTTTTTAAGGATATGGCTGGCGAAGCTGAATCACTCAAACAAGCAACCTACAGAAAACACTAGTGTTTATAGACACAGGAAACACTGTAGTGTTTACAGAAATGTAAGCTTTCGTAAAAATTAAAGCAGGGTAGCTCAGTCAGCCTTTATCATATTTATGTAAGCAGATCTTACATGTGATGTGACATCCATTCTTAACCTCTCGAGAGACTATCGATCACGAGGACTGTGCTCATCTTAAAGTGACCGTGTAAATGTGCTATGGACTCAGCAAATAAATTTAGGGACAGGGCCCACATTGTTTATTCAGCCTGCTAGGTTTATGCAACCTATAATGTGACTGATTAAATGTAATTTGGTGTTATTTAAATATAGTACGCATAGTTGTTCACCTAATCCAAATCCAGCATGAAAAAGGTTGAGAGTTGCAAGGTGGAGTTTGTAGTTTATGGGCTCTGGTTGGCCACACAGATCACTTGGAGCACATGAGTGAACAAGGGCCTGTCTTAGACTCATGGACAAGTATAGTAGCCCAGCTTTTGTAAACTTTAGCAAACAAGGTGACCTGGGATATATCAATCTTAAAGCACAGGACAGAGCAGTGTTTACTAAATAACCAAGTGCCAATAAAGATACATTTATATCTGGCTGTAAATGTTTTCTGCAATGGCTAAAACCAAAGAAGCAATGTATTTAGATAAAAGGAGCTTACAATTGTATAGGTCTGAGCACTTGATAGAAGTTGACCTGCTGGTTCGTCTGTCTTCACACAGCCTTAACCTTCCCTCCTGGTTGTAGTTTGTGTGTGTGTGTGTGTGTGTGTGTGCTGTGCGCTAATGTAAAACTCCACTATATCATATCTGATCAGTCATTAAAGTCACTAGTCTAAAAACTTTTTTTAACCTTTTTGTGTAGGTGGCTGGCAGGATGAAACATGGCCTGATGGTTGGACAGCAGTTACTCGAGATGGTAAACGCTCTGCCCAGTTTGAACACACACTCTTGGTGACCGATGCAGGTTGTGACATCCTCACACGTCGCCTTGAAGACAATGGCCGCGCTCACTTCCTGTCTCAGATGTAGAGTGGTCGGTGAGAACAACATGGCCTTCCTCCAGTGGAGGACAAATCCACTCCACCCGTGTCACTGATCAGCCAATCTCAGTTCAGTTCCCTGTTGGGCAAGAGACTGGCTGAGTGATTATGGTAACGGAGTGTTTAATTGGGCGACGAGCCGTGATTTGTTTATTTACGAGTATGTCATCTGAACAGTCATGTGGCTCAACTTGGATATGACCAGACCGGAAGGCAGTGACCTTTGACCTGCTTGCAGTACCGTCCTGCTCTGGCTGCTTGGGAGTGTGTGTGGGTGTTGGGGATGGGGGTGGGGGGGTGTGAATGTGGGTGTGTGTGGGTAGCCTGGAATACCCATATGTTTCTGATTTGTTTGTGTGCTTTGTTGGTTAAGTGGGCATTGTGGGAGTTTAGAACATTGTGTGTGCTGGTTATGGCCAGGTGATTATGGATGGTGAGCATACGTGAAAGTGTCATTCCAAATGATACCAAACAGAACAAAACCTTTCTGTAGTTCTTTTTTCTTTCATTGTTTATCCTGAGAAAAATCTCTGACCACAGCCTCCTGTTAAGAGTGCTTCACAACATTATTACATTAAAACAGTCTTTTGTGAAGTTTTACCAGCGTGCATCAGACTCTTTTATGACATATTTGTATGTAATCACATGTAGGAAAACATTTATGTTGAGGTCTTGTGACCATATAAAGACCAAACAGTTGCAGAAGGTTCTCCCATTGGTTGAATCTTTCTCTGTTGGAAAGGTACAATTTGTCATTGACTTATGCATTGCCAGGTACAGAGCTGTTCAGCAGGGTTGATTTAACAGTGGGAGGTTTGGGTCATTGGTGCTCTCTGTCTGTCTGAAACCTAGATCAATTTCAGTGGTCTGCATCCAAGCTGAATTAAAGCATATTTTCCTTGTGAATGGTCTCTGTGTGTTTTCTAGACAACTTTATAAACCTGTGTGGTTGAGATTTGTCTAATATAGCAGAGATTCATACAAACCCTAGAATACCAACAGAGAACATAAAGTAGATGAGCAAGAAGAGCCTTAATCTGATGCTTTTAGAAAAAACGCATGTCATCGTCATTTCCCTATCTGACCCTTTGTGTCTCTCACTCTCTCACATTACCAGAGGGGTTATTTGATCAGTTGTAGACTTTAACCATTTAGAACCATGTAGAATCTGCAGAAATAATTTGCTGGCCAAATCAATAGTGCAAAAGGGGACATGTTTATTTAGGGAGATTCTTAGCAGTTGGAGTTCATCCAATTTACACAGCAGTAGATGAGTAAATGTTAAAAAGGAGTCTGTGGAAATGACTAGCTCTGGTTTATGCTTCTGGGTGAACTTGCCAGTGAACAAAACAAAGTGTTAAAATCAGAAAAAAAAACACGTATGAAGTCCACAGATTGTATTTGTTAAAGATGTTTGGATGTAAATTTATCTGTTGGCTTCAGTCTTCTGGAGAAATATGCGAGTGGATGTATTCCAGAATTTCCTAACTCTTCATGTTGCGAAAGGGAGGGTGTTGCACATGGTGTAGAATCATTTGAAAAAGAGGAAATGAGTAGATGGATCAACTTCACCACTATATCTCATATTTTCTCTTTATTTTCAAGTCCATGAAGAGTTAGTTCAACATTCTATTATTCTTTGACATGCTAAAAGTTTACATAAAAGCATAAATGTGTATTCTAGATGTCTGTGTATGTGCCCTATAATTGAACTAGAACATTAGTTATAGAAACTAATTCACACATACAGTTCACAAATTTAAAGTTTCAAATTCTATGCAGATGAAATTTCACTGAGCTAGCAAAAATTCAGGCAAATGTTTGAATTATTGCATGTTATTTTTAATAAATTCAGGGAAATTAGGATTGGGTAATTGTTCTGGCATGGTGGTGCCCTTGATTTTCTCCATTCCATTCTCCCTCTTAACTTCAGCTGTATCACCATGACCTTTATGACCTTGGGGAACTGTTCCAGTACACTAATTTCTCCTCCTTTTCGTTGGTGTCATCCATTTGTCATGCAAATCCTCTAATCACATTCATAATTCTTTAGGGGTTTCACCTTCCTTTACCATGTTGGCTCTGAAGTGCCATCTGTTGATCTTGTACTTTTACAGTACCACTTTGACTTGGTCATAATTCCAATTCCTCCGTATCCATGGTGACATAGGCCACCCTTGCTTTAGCCATGAGTAGGGTTACTAGGTGCAGTGTCCAGTCCTCCCCTGGCCACCTACAGGCTTGAGCAATTCACTCAAAAGTGTCAAGTAATGCTCAATGTCCACATTGCCTCAGAGAGCAGTAACATCTTGGGGCTGGCCCACCCCTTATAAGGCGATAATTGCGCCTTTTAAGGGGTGGAGCTGGAGGAGGTGGAGGAGGTGGAGGAGGGATAGATGGTTGTGATGTTGGCAGAGCTGTTTCTGGCTGTATTGATGTCTCCATGTACAATTTTAGTGGGGGGGACCCAAACATGCAAATCACTGGACAAAGACAAAATGACATACAAAGATCTTCTTTGCACTATCACAGAGACACATGGTGGAGTCATATTTGGAAAAGAGAAAGTGTGGATGTATGATCATCATCAGTATAGCTTAAATTTTCTCTTTTTATTACCAAGTTAGACCCACAGTGAGTTAGCCAAGGTCAACGTTATTATGAAGGTAAGGAGACAATACTGTAATATTTAAATAAGATTGGAAGCTGAAGTATCTTTGCATTTGCATTTTATTCTCTCACATGCTAAGTTTACATAGGAGCATAAATGTGTCTTTTAGTATTAGGGAAGCTTCTTCTAATATTTGCGTAATAGTTTAACTAGAACATTAGTTATACAATTCACAAATACAATACAGTTCACAAATTGTCGGTTATAAACTTAAAATTCTATGCAGATGACATTTCTCAGAGCTAGCATAAATTCAGGCAAATTCATGAATTCTTGCATGTGTATGATTTTATGTTTTTATGAGTACTATAGGATTTCAGAGCCCCAATTACATAAAAAAATGTAGCAGAATGGGAAGACAGCTATGGTATTTGACCGGCCATCGACTTCTCATTTGGATAGATTTATGATGGTTCGAATGCTGTTTGAAAAAAGGAAATGTGTGTTACTTAAATACACAAGTTTTTTATAAACAAAAACATTTGAAAGTAGCAGAATAATGGAGAAAGTACCAGCCGCCAGTTTTCATGAGCTGAACAGCGTCGTTGACCTGATCCAGACTCATAGTGTGTGTCACAAACTCGTCCAGCATTATACGTCCAGCCATGTAGTCCAGCACTAGCTTTGGGACAGAATCCTTACTCTTAAAGCCTGCAATAAATATACACAGACATTCACATATTAACTAATAAGATTCATCAGAGTAAAACCCTTTGATTCCTTGTAAATTAATTTTGCCTTTGACCATTTACCCCCAAAAAGGGATCCCTTCCAGGTCTTTCCAGAAATTAGTTGAATTGGCCGAGCAGAGAAGTCCTGAACATCAGTCCAACCAACCAGCACACTCACTCCCCAGCCTCTAACACAGGACTCCAGCGCACTCCTCTACAAATAAATGCTCATATATATGAAATACTGACACACATAGGCACTTTAATCAGAACTTACACATATGGAAAAGGTTCAATATACAAACCCACATTAACGCTGCTTACCATAACAGCCCCATTGCCCACGCACTCCATTGAGAAGTCTACCCCCCCATTGGTCATTTCTGCCAGAACCTCACTGATGGGCTTTTTGTGCGATTTCGGGTTTACAAAGTCCGTGGCTCCAAAGATCTTGGCCTTTTCAAACTTCTGTTCATTTATGTCCACAGCAATGATCCTGGAAGCGCCAGCATTTTTGCAGCCCATGACAGCGGCAAGGCCCACTGCACCCAGCCCGAACACTGCACACACAGACCCTGGCTCCACCTGCATGCACAATAAAGACCTATTTTTGCAGCAGCACACCCAAGCCATTAGTCTCATAGTCAACACTGTTTACACATGATGGGTTGGGCTCTACCAATGTGTACAGTACATTTTCCACCCCTTAGTCCCACTGAGATTTACTGCATATTAATCTTTAACTGTGGAATTGCACATACCTTGGCAGTGTTGATAGCGGCTCCGTAGCCGGTTGAGATGCCACAACCAAGCAGGCATACGCGTTCAAGTGGGGCATCATCGTGGATCTTCGCCACGGCAACCTGGTTCAGGACGGTATACTCCGAAAAGGTGCTGGTGCCCATGAACTGCAGGATGGGCTGACCACGACATGAGAAGCGTGTGGTGGTGTCTGACATCTGAGCATACCGATCGCTAGACCTGTAAATTTTCATTCTGCATTTATAAACCTCCCGTTACAGCCTGTTTGCCTTGTCGTTTAGGGTATTTCCATATTTATGACCAATTATGTAAGTTTCTTACCAACTCTGATCACACAAGTTAGTCTTTGGGCACTTGCAAAACCTGCACTCTCTACACTGAGAGAGGAAAAGGGGAATGACCTTATCACCTGCAACGCATCAACAAACAGAGAGACACTCTCAGTATCCTCCATAGGGCAAATCAATGCAATCTTAAAGAAAATGGAGCAGGACTGGTGAGTGACCGAGAGTTTGTTAAATGTGCTGGCTATTTTCACCTGGTTTGAACTCGGTTACCCCAGGCCCAACACTCTCCACCACACCTGCACCCTCATGGCCCAGGACAGCAGGGAAACCCTCCTTGTTCTTCCCCTCAAACAGGTGGTAGAGGTCGGTGTGACACACACCTGTAGCTATCACCTAGAGCCCAGGGCACAGTCACATATCAGCATCCAGATTCCCACCCAGAGCCTGAAGATCAGTTTGACTGAGCTTGTTTTTGAATCGATACTTTAATCTTACAATATTTGTTTTGTGCTGTAAATCTTTTGGAAGCCTGTTAGTTATGTCTCACTGATTTGGCATGTTTTCATAGAAGAAGGAACTTGTTCTCTGCTATGTTGAGTTGCAGATTTGGCACTGTGGTCTGAACAGTCAAGAAATACACAGGAGATGTTTAACCTTGATTCGTAATTCATTTGCTTGGGGTGGAGCCACTTCGATCTCTTCTATCACCATTGGAACATTGGGCTCCCAGGCAACAGCAGCCTGACATTTAATTACCTAAAGCATACAAACACACAGAGTCTAAGACAGATTATCTGTGAATAAAAATTCTGCTTCTCATACCAGTAGTGCAGTATGTGTGAGTTCTGTATATTCACTTATCTATGGCTATACAGGGAGCTTTTCAAACCATCTGTTTTTCTGACTGGAACACTGATTCTTATGTAGACAGTAGAGCTGAATTTAAAACCACAGTAAAATATTAAAAATAAAATGCAGGTGTAACTGTAATAACATCATTATGTAACAATAAAGCAACCTGCAAGATCCTATACTGAATAATGAAAAGCAGTTACCTCAGATCAAATGATATCTGCTGCAATTGCATTCTAAACACCGTCAGAATGTGCATTACAGCTTTGTTAAACTGTACATGGAGCATCAAAACGTTGATTGTTGACATTATTGTTTGTTATTGGTGAATGCCAACAAAATTTGAAAAAGGGAAAGAGCAGATATTGAAGAGCTCTTCTAAAAGAAAGCAGGACAAAAGATACATACCTTTCCTACAGTAGCCATGGCTTTGTGCAGTCAGTTGGAAAGAGGGAGCACAAAATGTTTGGCACTGATTTATATCCCAACACCAACGTCTCAGTAAGGAAGTAAGGCCTCCCTCTCTCCCTCTTTAGGGAGGGACTATAGTACAGTAAACAGATTCACTGATAAAGAAAAAAACAGCAAGTACCACAATTATACATTACATTTTAATTGACTGCAAAGCATACATAAGAGTATAATTAAGGCCAGCTGCCAGTAAACATAAAGTAGCCTATGAAGCTGTCAGGGTACTCCGGCCTCCCAGCAGGAGGGACACGCCCACTCTCTCTCTCTCTCTCTCTCTCTCTCTCTCTCTCTCTCTCTCTCTCTCTCTCTCTCTCTCTCTCTCTCTCTCTCTCTCACACACACACACACACACACACACACACAAACCGCACCCCAGCACTGTTCCATGTTTTGCCCTCTTGTGTTTTCCCTTTATAAGCCCAGAGGTACCTGTTGTCAGCGCTGCACAGTGCCAGTCTCTTATTTCTATAGAGCTTTCGCCAGTGCCCGATCCACAAACACTCTCCGCTGCTGCGTTTATTAGCGTCTTTTTTCCACGCTCCAGATTAGCGGTTATGGATAATAAAGACTCTTCTGAACTCCACTCCCCTCTCGCTCCCTCTGTGCCACTTCTGTCACAGGAGCAAATGGACCTGCAGTCAGCAATCACAAAGAGGACTTATCGCACATGAGTCATGACAACCAGAAAGGAGCTGTGTACATTTTCCCCAAGATGAACACTTGCCTCAGCATGAATTGGAATTAATGCAGCATTACCTTACTTACTACCTTACTACCTTAATGCAGCATTTTTGCCATTGTGATAACCTGCAGAATGTATTCTGTTCTGATAGGTCTATTTTTTTTTATAACATGCCATTTTAGCTAAACAATTTGTTTTCTTTTCATGTTCCTGTGTTTGCTGAATATTGAAAGTTAGGCTGCTAGAAATTTAAATAAACAGATTAGCTAAGAGCTGCATGTTTTAGGATATGTAGGGTTTGGGGTTATGCAATCTCTAGGTAACTGCCTGAACTTAGCAGTAAATGTGTCTGTGTATGTACAGACTGGAAATTCAGTCAGGAGTATAGAGTATAGTGAGAGGTACCAGACACAGTAACTATAGAGACACAGCTGATTTTTGTATTGCTATGTATTTCAAGGGTGTTTTTTAAAAGTTATTAAGGCCAGAGCATATGAATTAGAGAAGCTTCTTCATAGCACACATAGCAAAGGTTTGAAACTTTGACCAAAGCAGAAGATTTCTGTGCAGTGATTCTAATCAAATGAATATGTTTTATATTAGGACTACACCTGGTATTGGAGTTTTAAAAACATTTAGGGTGTTTTCAGCTCTCTACTACACATTTTAGACTTTTTACAGGTTATAGTTCGAAAACCTATCCTTATCAAATGTAGTTTTAAAACTTTATTTTAAAACATAATTCAGATTCCTTTTTGTTGTTGTTTCTGTTGTTTCTTGGGAGATCACATTTTTACTTTCTGAAATGTTTCACTCACTTGCACACATAAAGACACACTGAGTCATCACAGTGTGTGTTAAATGGTATAGTTCATGGCCTCCACTAGAATCTGCTGGAGGCAGAGGAGGAGAGGCTGAAGAGCATAAAGACTGTGCCCTGGAGAAATACAAATACTTGTTCTCCCATAACTCACACGATCGCTTTCACTACACCTCCAACTTTTGCTGGATACCACAACTGAGAAACAAAGAGGCAAACAGATTCATTCACTTTCTGTTATTCAGCTGTCACAGTTTACTGCAGTTTAATATTATGGCAAATCAATTCATTTCTCTCTGTCTCTGCCTCCAGATTTCCAGATGTTCATCTAGGGCCTGCAATAGCCCTTAGTCCAGGCTCTGCCCTCTTAGTGACCTACTGGTTAGTTGCTGTATTCCCTCTGCATCTTTTTCTGTCTTAGCCTGTAGCCATTGGCCGCTCAGAGGCTTCTGCTGGTGACAGTGAGCGAGTGCACACCCGCTGGGCTATTTCTAAGATGTTTTGCCTTTGTACAGTGCTACAGACCTGTTGAGTTTTAAGTCTCAAGCTCTCCACGATGCTGCCCATATCTTGACTGGACATAAGCTCCTGGGTGGAGCTACAGCTTAACTCCATCTCTTTCTTCTGCTGCTGCTCTAAAATGTTTACTCCAGTCTCTGCATGCTCTGATTTGCACCTCAAATATGAGACCTACACAGAAAGAAACACTTGAACGAGGGACTTGGATCATTTCGACATAGCAAAGTAAAAATAGCATATATGCATTACATAATACGCATAGACACATGCACAAACCTGTCCAAATCTTGTTGTTCAGCTCTTCATGAAGCTGTGGAACCTAAGAACCAGTGGAATATGTGTACATGTCCTGGTGATCACTTGTGCGGGTATGTGACAGAATGAAGGTGCAGTGCAGACAAGGACAGTTTAGCACATGACCTTTCCCTTCTGCAGCATCCATGAATACCTTACAACCGCAATGGCTTATTACTGAATCTGCAAGTATTAGTGCGTATGATCCAACATGTTCATAGGGGCATTAAAAGTACCTCATCATCTTGTCCGCCTCTGTATTTGTCGTCTTAGCACTGCGTGTGTCAATATAAAGAGGTCACAAAGTTAGCACAGTCAACACATGCTTTTCTGAACAATATATTAAAGCCCTTGCAGTTCTCATGGGTTTTCGTCCACCAGCGCTGTAAAAATACAGTGCTGAACTGATGACTGTGTTGTAGCTTGTTCTAGGTGTGGCCACAGGAAAGTGGAAGAAAGGACTAGTTTACCTCATCGTTGAAGTGATTAGTGAAATAGCAGATGGTCAACATCACTACTAGTGAATTTGCTCACCAAAGCTTGGCATTAAGATTGGTTATGCTGTGGAGCTCTTGCCTTGCTGAGAGGTGGATCTGCTCACATTTGGCTGCCTTGAGCTACTGTCCTGACCATTTCTATCAGACGATCTGGCATGGAGCGCTGCTCTCTCAGCAAACTTGTTAGCGAGGTGGCTGACAATGCTCAAATACTCACATTAGCGAGCAGGGGTGGCTGTAGCCTGCAGGGGGTGTGTGGTGTTTTCATGTGTATGTTGTTTGTGTTTATAGTGCATGTGTTTGTGTATCCCTTCTTTACATAGGCAGATCTCCTGTACTCTCCAGTTATGCTGAGTGCTTGAGATGGTTTCATGTAGCTCCCTCTGACTTTTATGGCACACCTACAGCTCTGCCTCCAGATGATATAATGCATCCAGGAGCCTACCCTGCTCTGGCCACTGACCTTCACCGGGAAACTGGTCACCCTGCCGCACACACTTATGTTCATAGTTCTATAGAAACACTATTCACATGTCTCCAAAGGTAAGGCAAACATTAGGCTTTTTATATATATGAAAATGTAGAATAAATGAAAAAAGAAAAATTGGTTGAAATACAGTGAAGTTGTGCAGTGTAGCTATGTGATGAAGCTAACCTGCTCTAACCTGATGATCTGGCTGGTCTAAGTGCCAGTATGTTACAAGATTACACATTCATTCATTAGCCCCTATCAATAGCCACTGCCACTGCCAAGCCAGTATGTTAAATAAGTGACATTTAAGCTCTTTATGGCAATTCTAACATATCAGATGTTCCAAAAGTAGTGAGTGACATTCCAAAAGTAGATGGCTGGCTCTTCAGATTCTTAGCTAGTTTTCCATTATCTGTAATTACTCCAGTCATGATCTGTTAATTTGCACATGCATCTACACAACAGAACTTTAATCAAGAAATATCTTTCTTATTTAGATTCTCTGCCACTTGCATGGTCATTAATATATACATTCAAATGAAACACAATTTTCTTTAAAACTTATAGAATTTTTTATTTAGATAATATTAAGTACATTTCAATTATGGATAGAGATTTACAATATTTTAAAAACTACTAGCTTTAAAATGAATTGTCCCAGTTTCCCAAAACAGTGATAGAAAATATAGCATGATTTCTTAAATGAGTATCTAAATTATGGAAAAAGGTGTGATAACTAAGGCATAACTAAACAGCCTTAAACTGCAAACTATGCACAGAAAATTATTTTAGTGAATGACAATGATGGCAAAACACTGTGATATGGCCATAGCAATACCAGTCTTCCCTTCTGTGATCACATTTACAGATAATCATCCAAAAAAAAAAAGTCTAATTTAGATAAATATAGTGTATTGTTCATATCAACATTTCAGGACTTCCTCTTCAGAATTAAAGCATTTAAAGAACATAATTTAGTTGGGTATTGCCTCTTTACAAAAAAGGTATCAATTGTATCAATACATTTGAAGGATACATTTTTGCACTAATTTGCATTAACAAGCCAGATAACTATGTGAATACATTATTAGTATGCAATAAATATGAATTTGTATAGATAAAATGTTTCTTAGCATGACAGAGACAGAGATCACGGTAATTGTAATGCAGTTATCAGAGATGCAAATTGATATTGCACAGATTCCCAGTCTCATGTAATAATAGCTGCATTTTGGTTAATTCACTAATCATGAGTGTACATAAAATCAGATATATCCATTATCCCCAATATAAGCTCATGCAGTAGGTCCATGCAGAACTATGGCAATTCAAACAATAATGATGGACCCTATAAGGACCCTATTATATATCTATTTACCCTGTTCCCATGCCTATATCCAGCCATGAACTTTTAAGTGAAGATCATCTTCTGTTTATGTTTTCTGAACATAGTGGTCAGGGAAAAGATTGCCCTCTAGTGCACTTGTATGAAGAACGCAAGAATGACTAATGCAGAATCGAAATGGTATACCCAGCAATCTCTCCAGAATTCCTCTTAAAAAAACTGATATGCTAAGTATCATTTTGTTTGAATAAGGTAAATTGCATCATTCCTATTATTTCTTTTAAAGTCTTTTTAAAAAATCTTTAATATTCATGGTAGTCATGAATATGCATTTACAATTCAGTATGAATTTATATTAAAAGGGCATGCATATCAAAAACACCTCAATTAGGGCATACATAGCATAAATTAATCTTTTGCTACTGTGGTACTGTATGATTCCATAATCCTGCTCTGCTTCATCATCAAAGACATACATCATTTACTAGAATCCCATCGTTTGTTGCTCCTTAAAGCCATTTTTAATCCCTCACCCCCCCCCCCCCCCCAATTTTCTGCATTATAAATGATACACAGGCTCCAAATATTCATCCAGCAAAAACATCTGCAAGGCACTGTACATGCATGCAGTTATCTGAGACTGGCAAAGGACAGAGACCCAAAAACCACCGTAAATGATCTGTGTTAGACAGGCACAAAAAAGAAAGAATCTCCATCTGCCTCTCCCTCCATCTTTTGCCCTGAGGTTGGCACTTGTTAGTCAGTTCTCCCCGATGTCTTTGCTGCCACTGTCTTTACTTCTGGATGTAGATGATGACAATGCACAGAGTTCCCACGAGACCCAGGGCCTGGATGCCGAGGAACCAAAGGAGCACCCAGAAGAGCAAGACCACCACAGGCTCCACAATCTTCTCCCCAAAGTAGAGCTGCCCAAAGCCTATGCTTCGCAAACACTTGTTCAGCTCTCCAAACAGGGTGCCCAACCTCTCGCAGTCATCCACTAGTACTGCCTCTTGGGTAGGAGAGTCAGGCTCAGTGCTGGGTGTTCCTGGGGGTCGAGCCCTTGCCCTGAGGTCATTCTGAGGAGGAAGAAGTGTACTCAGTTAAATGATTAAATGAGTCCTATATCATGATTTGTTCCAATTTAGAAGGCATGCCTCCATACAAGGACAGCTGCTGCTCTGTAAGCAGAAAATCAAAATGGGTGACTGTACAGACTCTGAAAAGAATATCATTTTGTAAATGACATTGTCTGGTCTATGCAAATATATGTGTGGTCTTGATCTTCTGTCTTTGTGGGAACCAAAAATCCCCAAATCAATGGTGAAATTCCTAAACATGCAGGTTGTCGACAGAGTGTTGTTCTTTGGTAGCCTCAGATGAAGCTAAGATTGTTTACGATCAAGACCAACTTTAGAGTTAATCTTATGTTAGGACAAAGTAAGTGTTAGGGTTTGGCTTTAGTGATGGAGGATGAACAATAGGTACTTATACACATATACTCCACAACGTGTATATGTGTATGATCAATGTTTTGTACTGTTATATGAAGGATACTATCTGTCTATTTGATCTTATGTACATGTCTCACCATGAAGCAACTGAAGAACTGCACAGTGATAGAATGAGGTTTTTTTTTTAATCCATTTAACGGTTATCAAATTAGACTTGATTTAGGCTAAGAAGCCTACAAGTACATATCGAATTATAACAAGGCAAATTTTAACATGATAACAAGGCAAATTTGAATAGGCTTATTTCCATACAGACACAGTGATAGTTAGGCTGTATGACAAACTCTTAAAGTTCTGTCTAGAAGCACCAATCATAACAAAAGATATTCAGTACGCCAAATGTGTTTATTTTAAGCGTGATGTTTGTCTATGAGTCTTTGATTTCCCAGATAACCCAGCCATTAGGCTAAGGGCCAGCCCACACATTTCTCAATGATCAGAATACAGTACAACGAACTCGCTTACCTGTTCAGGCGCCCGCGCTGCATACTCATAGGGATACCTGCTTCGACTCCCTACCTCGCGCTGTATCATCGCTGCGTCATTAACTGCCGGCAGTTCACTAGACATGTTTCGCTAAACGCCAAAACCAGTTGAAGCGTCAGCCAAGATTGAATATGTGAACCGTGTTTGAAATGCTTCCGGTATAATCTGTCAAACACGGGACTCGGTGACGTCAAAATCGCGAGTGAATAAAAGCTTCATTCGCCATACCAAAACCCACATAAATATCAGAACTATATAATGCATTATTATTGCTATTATCGATTACTATTTTAGGTGTATTTTTATTCTATATTATATTTCTACAATGTCTGTTTAGCTATGTGCTGCAAATGTTGCCCTACAAATTCATAACCGCTTTAATTCTTACAATCAGCCTAAGCAGAAGAGGATAAGGCCAAACAATAGTATCTTATAGGTATTTATTTTTAATTAAATTGGTGTGAGCTGAATATTTACATTAGTGCTGATGATCCGTCAGCCTGAGGTTGTGTTGGACTCTCATCCAGTCCTACATGTATTTTCAGATGCTTTCTCCAATGAGATTGAATGTTCCACATGAGGCCTGTGCACAAGTCATGTAAAATGGCGACTGCGGAGCCGGTGAGTCAATGCATTACCCTAATATTTTTATTTTCCGTGTACTGTTCAACAATCAGAAGTCGATCTTCCAACAGGAATAAATGTATAGATGGGTTTAGCTCATAATGACAACGTAACGTAACCTACACTCACACTTTATTAAACTTAATCGAGTTGTTTGAATGGGATAGCTTAAAGTCTCACAACGTTAACTTCGAGCTATCTAACAAGTTAGGCTGAGACTAGTTGTCTTGTTTTGAGACTCACCGTAACTTGGCTAACTAGCTAGCTAATTTAAGTAAGATTAGATATTTCAGATGTGTGCAATAACCTTGGCCACTTATGCAGACATTTTTAACATTTAAGTTTTTTGTTGTTGTTGTCGTATGCTACCCCTCATGGCGTTGTCAATAGTTAGCAAGAGAGTAAAATCATAGCTAGTTAGCAAGCTAGCCCTTCCTGTTCATTATTGCTAGGCAGAATTTGCCATCACATTGTAGCTCAGAATCTGAGTTAATTTAGCTTGCGTTATCATGAAAACAGTATATTGACAGTGGTAAAAGCGGGCTGACAGCTGCGGTTAACATATGCTCGAGTAACTTCGCTTGCCACATCTGCACCTATACAGTGCGCCCTCAGTAAGGTTTTCCATTAGTATAGTTGGCTACCGTAGTACAGCCGATGGCGAGCAAGTTACCGATTTAAAAAACAATGTTAAAATAATGCTTTTCACGGTCTTGGCGTGAAATGAAACACCACCACGAGGCCCTGTTGGACATTCCTCTTGCTTGGTTTTTGTTCCAGCTGTTGTGTTTTATAGGTAGCAGAGATAAAGACATGTTTCAAGGCATGATTAATTTCAACACAAATGACCAAACAGATCGAGGCCCCTTCAAATGTTAGAAATGGATGTATATTGTAATAATGAGTGTTTTTGTATCAGCCATTTATTGCTGATATTCCTGTCCTCCAGGAAATAATTTCAAATCCATCTAAGAGTGAAGAAGAGAACTCAGAGGAAAGCCAAGAGATTGTCAGCCCTGAGTGCTACATCAAACATCCGCTACAAAACAGGTAGATCACCAGTCCTGTATAGTATCTTCTGTTCATATTAGCACTTTGAATTTAACACATTATTTATATTTTTTTGTTGCTTGTTTTTGTTTTTTGGCAGGCATGTAATGTATTAGGTGTAAATAATTTTTAAAATCTTTCGGATCCCATTTGTCATTGCAAAGGATGTATTTCTGCTCTGCAAATCTTCAACAGATGGTCTTTATGGTTCTTCAAAAATGACAAGAGCAAAACATGGCAAGCAAACCTGCGGCTGATTTCCAAGGTTGACACGGTAGAGGATTTTTGGGCGTAAGTCTATCTGTATGCTTTATGCAATACCAGAGGATAATTTACAGGACAGCGACATCTTACTTTCAGATTGACAGATCGTTTGCCTTTCTAGGCTTTACAATCACATTCAGCTGTCCAGTAATTTGATGTCGGGCTGTGACTACTCACTGTTCAAGGTGAGTTCTGGTTTAAAGCTTTAAATATCTCTCCATAGAACAGAAGTGAGGCCAATGAAATATGTCTTTGTGGTGATACACTATAAGTTCAGCCTCTAGCTTTAAACCACATAGCTGGGGCAGTGATGTCAGTGTGGTCCACGTGTGTTTGTGGTAGGATGGGATCGAGCCCATGTGGGAGGACGAGAGGAATAAGAAAGGAGGCCGCTGGCTCATCACCCTCAACAAGCAGCAGAGGAAACTTGACCTGGACCGTTTTTGGCTGGAAACGGTGGGTGTCCCAGTGGGTCTGCTCCTTCATTTTGCTCACACACTCACAGCCGCTTGCAGCTTCAAGCCTGCTGTAATTTTTCTCTGTGTGGTCGCAGCTCCTATGCCTCATAGGAGAGGCTTTCGATGACTACAGCGATGATGTGTGCGGTGCTGTAGTCAATGTACGAACAAAAGGGGATAAAATTGCAGTCTGGACAACTGACTATGAGAACAGAGAAGCCATAACACACATAGGGTAAGGTGGATACACACGAACACATTTTGGGGGAGGAAACACTTAAGTTGTAAGTACTGTATAAAAAACAGGCATATCTTTGTGTGTGTGTGTGTGTGTGTGTGTGTGTGTGTGTGTGTGAGAATTTGTGGATGCGTGCATCTGTTTGTGTATACCTGGTTGCTTCCACAGGAGGGTGTATAAGGAGAGATTAGGCATCCCTATGAAGATGACAATTGGCTATCAGTCTCATGCCGACACAGCCACTAAAAGTGGCTCTACTACAAAGAACAAGTTTGTGGCCTGAGGTTCTGAGCCTGGTTTTTCTCACACACTTTCTTTCACTCTCCTCACTCTCCCTTCCTTTCTGTCTCACTATCTGATGCTTTTTGATTCTCTTTTTTTGGGGGGTGGGGGTGGGGGGGTGTTGAGCAGATCCTACCCTAAACCAAAGCTACATATTAACAGATTTGGGCTCAAAATACCATCAACCCCCAACTACTAATAGTTCAGAGCCCTGGTAGGAATCCCTATCTTCCACATTTCAGGTAGCACAGGCCTATAGGCTATACAAGTCCCAAAGTATGTCAATGGGAACTATGTCAGCATGTAACACACTACAAACGTTCAAGCAAATTAAATCCACCCGAGCAAAAACCATTCAGGTGTGATGATCTGAATCAGACGTCCCAACATAACAATGCAGGTTCACAAAATATGACTTAAATCAGCTCAGATATCCATCGTTATACAGGACTTGTTTGTAAGATATTCTTTTTAAAACAAATCTGTGTTGAATTATTTAAAGGCAAAGGAAAGAAAATGCCTGTGTGCTCTTATCTGGCAGCCTTGCTGCCTTAGTGCCTATTGAGCATAAACATGTTAATTTATTCAGATTTATCTTAACATTTCATTTTGGTTGGTCAAGGCCACTGAGTGCATGTAATCAAGCAAATCTTCATAAGACTGCCTTATTTCTTTCAGCATTAACATTATTAAATTTGGGGTTTTGCAATTCAGTAAAGTGTTTTTTATATTTTGAATTATTTGATGCAAATGAGTTTTACATTCCTTGTTATAATGGTAGAATGCAGGACTTTAGTGATGCTGTAATGAACAGTTTTGTTCTTGTTTGAATGAAGTTGAGTTTAACTTCATTCAGCCTAGACACATCTTATCACTAGGTCCTTAAATAGGTTTATGTGGATTGAAATTATTTCTCTTAAAAATGGCAAAAATATGTTCATAAATGTTTAATCCTGTTGTGTTGCATGAACACAAATTAGTTATATGACATGTATTAAAAAAGACATTGGAGTGTTTCATATGTGCTTATTCATTTGTGGTTAAGCTGCTTGTTGCTGTGAGATGAATGATTAGTTATGGGTTCAACAGCAGAATAGAGGAGTCTCCCAAATTATCTTTCAAAACCACAGTGTTAACTGTGGCACTGAATTCCCTTAAACATTGAATTTGATTTTCATGTCAACGGATGAGCTTTAAAAACAAAATTATTAGACAGTTACTTAAAAATAGATGCAAACTGGGTGGTTTCCATTTTAAAAAAAAGCTGGTTTGGAGTTTGAGGCTGACATTTGTGTTCTCAATAATCAGTATGTAACATTGATTGAGTCTGATTGATCACTAACAGTGGATCTAAAATGCTGTTTAATTTTGCTCCTGCAAATATAGTTTTAGGGGGAACATGCAGGTCTAAGCTAGCAGCACAAGAAGCAATCCAGATCTAGACTGCTTACTAGTTCAGACTCACTCAGGCGATGTGTCTACTGCAACAGTTCATTGCTCATGACTGTACATTTGTTAGAATGTCTGGAGGAAAAAAAAAAAATCTAACGTTGTACTCTCCTATTTATAACTTGGCCTCACTGCTATACTGAAGACTGAATATGGAAGTCTTGGAGCCACTGGAATATTTACTGAGCTAATTGTTTGTTTCACAGATTGTTTAAGAGAGAAAAAAGGGGGGAAGGGTGGGGGACAAAAGAACATGATGTCACATAAGATTTTTAAATTAGCCCAGTAAATGTATATCAAGAATGAATTCATAGTAATTAATCTTCACTCAGCCAATTTAAATACTGATATAGAGTTGAACAGTGTCTTGGGCATGCTGCCAATGCCTATGAACACACTGCTACTCTCCAAGTTTGATAAAGCCCCTATAAGATGGATCTGTCACTACAACAGTACTGCATCTTGTTGGTAGCTGTGTCTAAATATGACACTAGCTGCAGAGACTTTAGGTTGTGTTGAATAACAGGTGTGCACAGGTTACAAGTAATTGCATCCTAGAAAATATGTCTAGTTATGCACATGTATGTCTCATCTCAGCACAAGACATAATACTTATGACTTTACACCTCATTCCACCTGCCATGTCTCCTGTAGTGGAGTTCGGTTTGGGTCAGCTCAGTTTAATAACTCAGGACACATCAGCACAGATTCACTTTGATTTGATTTAGCTTGCCATAAATCAGTTGTGTTGTAAATTGCCTGTTGGACCATTTGGGTCTATGCAGTACAATGCTACTGAAAGAAGTGCATCAGTGCAGGAGGAAAGCAAGAGACTGTATTAATTATAACTGTTAGATAGTAAACATATGCACTAATTTCACAGTGGAACAAATGTCACTGTAAATATGTTCTCTGCCAAAAAATGTCAGAGTGAACATTCTCTTAAACTTTGAGTAATCAAAAATGGAATTTGCATTCTTGTATCAATTGTTATAGTTAATTTCTGTATTAGGATTGTTCTGATCTTGGCCTTAATCAAACAGCTGCCCTTATAATAAATGAAAAAATCAGAAGAGACCGAATCAGAAATGAAAAACGTGGAGTCAGAATAGGTTACTTTCACACCTAAATGTCAATACCTTCCAAAAAATAACCTTGAGAGTATAACAGCACAAATACATTTCAAACTTAAAACACTTATTTTAAACAAGGACAAAAACACAAAAGAAAGTTGTTACATATGCATCTTACCGTAAGCGCAACTACCCTATTGGCATGCAGAGTTTGGAGAGCTTTGTCCTGTTTAGGCACTGTAGGAGCCAGCCTGTGGCTGCCGGCTCTGCTGTTGAAGCTCCCAGTCTAGGTGCAGCACAAACGAAGCGTTGTGCCATATGGGCCCCTTAACCTCAAACTACTGGAGGTGTAATGTCCTCCTTCCCTACCCAAGGCAGAGTGCCTGGGGAAGCATGTTCTCAGTTGCCCTGCTCTGAATACATAAACCAATCTACAGGGTCGACTTTAAAAAGGTTAAGACTTACAGTAAAAGTGCTTAGGCTAGCACTTTAATGATAGATGCATAGAAACAAAACGCACAGGACAGTGGCCACTATATAAGCGGCTGAGACCGTGGCTATAGTGTTTGTAACGAGAGACTGCCTAAACTGTTGATGACCTGAAAGAAACACAGTTTATTGCTCACTTAATTAATAAAATGTATCTGGCAGAGATGTACATTGTTGCTGTTTCATTTGATATTTTTTTAAGTGTGAAAATATGCCATCTCTCTCTTTCTCATGCACACGTTTTACATAAATGTCACAGGCAAGACTCAGTTCATGAGAGGGGCATCCACCTCTTATCAAAAGCGCATTAAAAATATGGGAGACAGCACCAGCGAGGTAGACAAGTAGTGGGTGTAAGACAGACTCTTTAGAAAAAGAAAAACCTGCTACTAAAACCTATCCTGTGTAAATGCCACAGTACAAATGTCCAAAAGGAAATAGTAGGTACTGTGTAACATTAAATCACTCTGGGGTTTTCATCATTTTGCTTGTTTGCTTCGTTTAGCATAGATTCATAATATATCCAAAATTGTATTATGAAACGGCATATAAAGCTTTTTGTAAGGCCACTAGATGGAGCCCTGTTCTAATTTCCAATCTCGTCAGGCTCAGAGGCATTGTCATAGGGGAAGCCCCAGAGGACATTATATCAAGTATATCATAGTATATAAAGTATATTAAAAGAAATACATGTCACAATTTAATTTCAGTCATTTCAGAGTCGATAGACCTTCATGCACCTAAACGATAAGACGAGAAGTTTACAGTTTTAATATGATATTGTATTTGCCACCAATTGTGGATCTTTATATTTTATTCTAGGCTAGCTATATTCAAAATAAAAGGATGTTAAGGCCAACTTATCCCCTCACAAGGTACCTGTTAAAGCAGGAGTGTCGAACTCCGGTCCTAGAGATGATCTGCCATGCAGTTTAATCCTAACATACCTATCTTTAACACAACCTGTTTTCCAGGGTGCCGGCCTTAATACATCACTGAGTCTATAGTCTTCATGCAGGGAGGTGAAAGGTAGTTATCTCCTGTAGGTCACTTATTTCCAAACATTGTATGCTAAAGAGCTTTTAAAGTAACACTTAGCCGCCACGCACACGCACTAGCATAATTTAGTGTAATTAGGACTAATGGCGCGCGCACACCAGTGAGAGGCCCAGTATTTTTCTTCCAGCCCTTAAATATGAATCTTTCTTAGTTCCTGTAAATAAGTCGCTGTGTTTTGTAATGGATGATTTCTGATGGTGATGAAATCATTGAACTAAACTGTATTCGCGCGCTGACGCATTTGTCCTGGACCTCAGGCGCTCTCTGCCGCGCGCTTGCGTTTCCGTGGACGGAATTGTTCATAGCGGGAATCCCTCGAGGGTTCGTTCTGATGCGGCCTGATGGTTTCCCATGGCAACTGACTAGCGAGTGATGGTCCACATACGGACTGCGAGAGAATCGAAGGAGCGTCTGCAATTAAACTCACGCCGACGACACGAGACGGCGAATTTCATAAGGTACTCGCAAGTCTGCCATTTAGCCTGCAAAAGCACTACGCGATATCAGGCCCTCGACCCGCTCCCCATCAAATAGGCTAGCCTGTATCGGTATTTCAGCATTTCATTAACATCATTTGCTGCTTCAGAATAAATCCTTTGATCTTATTTATGGAGAAAAAAAAATGTTGGCGGTACTAAAGCCTGCATTTTGCCAGACTCCTTCTAGCCATTACTCTGGAACAATAAATGCCTGGAGGTTTAAAAGCTCATTCTTCACCTCGATCTCAAGTGCCATTTTACCATTTAATGTAATCTCTCGGTCTACATCTCTCTAGTCTCGCATTCAGACCATCCCCAGGGGTGATGACCTGTCATCGGAGATCTGAGGGGAATTCATCCACCCATTTGCATGCACTGAGGTAGTGTTCTTCACTGTCCACACACAACCGCACATTTTACAGCAAATTAAATTGTAGTGCAATGAAATTGTCTCACAAAATAGTGGACAAATGGAACCAGACATCTGAACATACAACCTAAAAACAGCACTGTCTGGGTGAAAACCTGGAGAGGTGGCAACCCTAACTCTCATCCAGTTTGGGTCATCTTATAGATCATCTGTGAAGATGAATAAGTTAATGCCACCCTTGTCCAAGTCCATGGGTGTGGAGCTTTGAGCTATAACCACCTACATACACTGGCTTTAATTTCTGTAAGATAAGATCAACCCTAAAATGTTAAAAGAGAGACCTGGCCTATGCTGATGTTCAGATGCTACATGATATCCATTGATGTCATTAAGACTCCAGTTTGTCACTGCACCTGCTGCAGGCTGTCAGCTGTCATCAGCAAAAGTCATGCTGGAGTTAGACAGGCAGGCACTAAAGGAGTTTAATGCAGCAGCTTTGTGCTTGTGACAGTTTTAATGCATGTTTTGTTACAGCATTGGGACCATGTTGGGTCAGTTGTGGATATGACGTATTAGTCCTTGTAATTGGAGAGAAGGAGGCCACTTTAGGCTATTTGGCTGCAGCTATTTAAATCTTAAGACTCTCCCCCAGGGTTCAGCCAAAGAGAGGAAGGGGAACAACATGTGAATTAGAGAGAGAGATAGAGAGAGAGAGAGAGATAGAGAGAGAGAGATAGATAGAGAGAGAGAGAGAGAGAGAGATAGAGAGAGAGAGATAGAGAGAGAGAGAGATAGAGAGAGAGAGCATGTGTTCATATTTGCATTTACTTTGTGTCTGCTTAAGAGTGAGCTTGGGTGTTTATATGGGCCTTATCTGTGCGTGTGCTCTGTGTGAATCTGAGAATATTCACCACAGTATATTTGGGTCTGTGAATATATGTTAGTAGCGCTTTCCTTTAGTCCCTCCTCTCTGTCATTCACCCTGCTTTCCCTTCATGGATGAATATCTCCATGACGACCCCACTCTCTACATCTCTCTCGCTCTCTCTCTCTCTCACCTCTCTCCTCTCTTTCGCGCTCTCTCTCTCACTGACTGTCTGTCTCTCTAGTGTGCGTCATACACATGAAAAGTGCCTTATTTCCCTGTGGAATGCAATCTCCCCCCTCCAAATGTACATATGCAACACACTTACCTGCGAAATCCTGCTCCGCTTTGCTCATCACCTCTCTGTATTCGGCAAGACGTCACACACGCACACACATAGAAGCGCGTCACACTTAGTAAGCGCGCGGTTTAGAGCGGGAGGCAACGGACAGACAGAAGAGGGAGGGGATAAAGTCTTATTGTTCTCAAGCAGCGTGCATTGGAGGTGTGGCATTTTCCGGGCGTTGTCGTGGAGACGGAGAACTGGCCAGGAGCCGTTGTCTCTGTTTCTCTAGACTGATCACTGAGACGCTGATCACGGGGAGGCTAATCCTTATGGCAAGAGCCACAGCCACAGGTAACCAGCACACCCTCGCTGCTTCATATGGACACCTCTGTGTACTCGCTCAACAGACAGACATAGTGTACCACGGTCTGTTAGAGTAAATTCGCATATGTGGTATTAAGTGATTTGGTGCCGATGAAAAAAGTGTCTGTGTGCCTTTGTGTGTGTAAGACAAAAACAGTGTGCGCACTACAGAGGGTAATCTGTGTGACAGGTGCAGGAACATCAGAGGTGTGTGAGTGAGTGTGTGTTGTGAGTCATAAAGGGGGATGTGGTGATGTATTCTACCCATGGCTTCAGAGAGATGCAGTAGGTTCCCACAGCGCGTGGCGTGAATCCACACTCCTCTCCCGCTGTGTTGGGAAAAATAGGAAGGAGGAGCACAAAGTGTAAATGTGTGTGTGTGTGTGTTTTATCTGTTTATTTGCATTTGTGAGCATGTGATATGGATATCGTAGCATTGAGAAAATGGATATTTTATTAGAAAAGTACGAAAACTAGTGGCGCATGCGCACATGCATGTGTGCGGGTGTGTTTCTGCGCGCGTGTGAGTATCAGGAGGCTGACCTGATAGTTGCTTCACCTGCCGCCTGCGACAGTTAGGTGTCAGTGTTGATATGCTTGTGCTCGCCAGATCTCTCTCTGAGCGATAGAGGAGGCAGAAGCCGACTCCTCTGATGCTCAACCAGCCCCTCACTCTTGCTGATAGACCAGAGGTGGCAAGACAGTGATGGATGCCGTTCCCAAGTAAAGAGCAAAAAGTCTGCATTTCAGGAGTAGAGGGGGACAGCGTGGCTCTGTCACAGTGAGAAGTGGGTGACACTCTCCCTGCTGGAGTCCTCTGACTACAGACAGAAGAGTCTGGAAGTGAATGAGTAAATGCATTAGAAAATGAATTAGTGTGTAAGCATATTATTCACTGGGGTGCAGTTTCTGATAATGAAGGTGTGTGGGCAGGCCATGCTTATTTGTTTTAAACATTTATAGGGTGAGTTATGAGCTCAGCAGATCCCCCAGATGTTGAAGAGCACAATCAGATTGAGAGAGAGCGAGGGTGAAGGGAGAGTGTAGAGGGAGCAGCGCAGAGGGTGGGGAGATAGGCCAGAGATGGAAGCAGGAGTTTACATTTTAGATGTTGTTACAGTGAGGACAACTGCACATAATAATAATAATAAGAAGAAGAATGCATTTGATTTGCATGCACCTTTGTAGAAACTCAAGGATACATTATAGGCAAAGGAAAATAAAATTACATCTTTCATACTCACCAAAAATAAATACCGGTTAACTATGACTACTAAACCACACTGCTTCAAAATGTAAATGTATAGTGTAATATTTAATAAATAATATTAATAGATAGTAAAACATGAATAATTACTATTAATAAATAGTAAAACATAGTTTAATTATGCACAAAACATTCATATGGGTTGTATATACTAGGGTGAGCACACTTTTTGGCCTTATTTATGATCTACAAAAAGTTCACCTCATCCCCTTTAAAAGCTTTAAGAGTAGAGGTATACGCATGCGTGCGTGAGACGTATACATGAAGCAGGCACGTATGGACACAGGAGATTTCTTCCTCCTGTTCTGCGACTTTTAGGGTTCTTGGTACTGTGTTTGATTTCCTGGGTCTCAGTGTAAAAGCTGGTATGGTTGGAATGGTAAAATAGGGCTTATGAATTAATTAGCCACCAATAGATTCTAAACGTGCCTGCTCACTAGCCGGGCAAACATACATGTCTCGACGTATTGGGCACTCATTTGTTACACAATAAATTTATTGTTGAATTTAAAACGAAACTGATAGACCATTAAAGTGACCACGCCAAGCATTTCTGGAGTGGAATTTATATAGAATTTGGTTAGAGATTATACACGTTATTAGTCATTCTAGTCCAAATCCTAGTAGACCTATACAGCAAATCGTCAGATGGATGATTTGTTAAAATGCTTACAGAACATACTGTACATCAGTCTTTACAACTGTGATCTCTCTCAAGTAGACCAAAGGTAGTGCAGTATTCATTATGAATTGCTATGCATGAGTATGCACCATTAGGCATAAATGCATATGGTTTCCAACGGAGGTGTTACATAAAATGCAGGGTTTATGAAAATTCAGACTTCCATTGTCTTATTTACTAGTGAGAGCATTAGTATACGTGTTGGGAAAATGGGACGTAAGTGAGTAAGTGAGAGCTCCACATGTGTAAGTCAACTGTATGTGTACATGGATGTGTGAAAGTGTGAGACAGCCTGTGAGAGAGAAAGTCATTGTTCCATGTTTGAGGAAAAAAAGGTTGAGTGTTTTCAAGAAGACTTCAAAATCTCTTGAAGCTCATCTTATGAACTGTCTACAGAAAAAGAGAACTGAGAATGCTTCGACTGGAGAGTTAAGCTTATTGGCCTATCATTCAAAGGTGGTCTGCAATAAGACCTGGGCTGCTTACGTTTAATTTGACTATAATGAATAATCAATAGCACCTTGTGTGTTGTAGCAGCTTTGATGATCCTCATAATTAGGGTCATGAACAATGGAAAAGGCTTAAGCTTTACTAAGTACACATCCAACTGTGCAAAAATGCAAAGTGTGTGCGGGTGGGTCAGTAGGTGTGTGGATTAAGAGCCAGATGCGTAAAATATAAACACAAAAGAATAAGAGATTTTCATGTTCCTACAATACTTTAGTATAGCACCTTTCTAGCTTATTCTAGACATTGCTTTCTAAGTCATCTGCTATAATATTAATATGGAAAGCAGTAATAATAGGTATTTTATTTTGAATAGTTGCTAAAAAAAAAAAGGAAGTGCACAAATCACATTGTTTATTTAAAATTATTTGTTGAAATGCAATTAAATTATTGACAGTACTGTTAGCACTTGGTGCTGAATTCATTTAAAGAAACAAAGAAACTTGGTATTCACTTTCAGTCTGTGTAATTGTATGCTAGTCCTCATATCAATAAAATGGTGGCACCAGGCACTGTGTAATGACCCTGGAGGGATTGTTAAGCAGCAGACTGTGCTCTAGTAGCCAGGCTAATAAGTCTGACAGTTGAACTGCACTGTCATTTGATATGAGAAATGTAAATCTAAGCCCTTCTGCAAATTTCACACATAGCCACAGGAGTAGGATTGTACCTGTCAGAAAAACATTGGAACCGTGTGTTCGGTATGCGTGATGAAGGGTAGGTACAAGGGTTCAGTTCAGAAGGCTTCTGTCTTACCTCAGTGGGCTCCCAGAGTTAATTGGTAGAATGCTGAAATGGAGTTAGTAAGATTTTGTTCTGTGAATTGATAAAATTTTGAATACTTATTGTATATTTGTATTTTTAGAAAGTTTTTTTTATTTCAAGAACAGACTAGGCTCTTTCTTTACTGAGGGTACATCAGTCAGGTGTTGCGAATATGGTGTTATTCAGCTTCTAAAAGCTTCTAAAGAGGAAGATGAAAGCAAAGGTCAAGATCTTAGGCTCAGAAGCCTAGAACAAGAAGAGATCTTGGATGTAATCAAACTCATCAATAATCAATGACAGTTGTCAAAATATTACCTAAAATAAATGGTCTGTTTTTTTTCAAAGGACTGGTTGAGTCTTTGAAGCAGAATTTTCAATACCAAATTGGAAATTGTTTTTCAAAAAATTATTTTTTGCCTGGAATTTTAACTGACAATTTCAAATCTAAATATTTAAAAATATAAATTCCCATAACTTCAAATGAACATTACAGTAAACAAATTCACCTTTTATTTTTTTGTGCCTTAAGTATCATTTCCTTCCCAAAAGTACACTGCACTCACCCAGTTCTGTTGCCCAACTGCCCCATCCAGTTACCTGTATGTCCTCCAGGGTGCGGTGTGAAGTGCCAGGCATCTTGACAAAATTCATTTACATCACTATTATTCATTTTCTAATGGTTAGTTTCCAGACTCTTTATTACTTTGTTATATTTTCTCTCTACTGCTTTCTTATCCATACCTGTCCCAGCTCCCCTGTGGCCATGGAAAAATTGAAGCTGCAGTCTCTCTGTGAGCAGTGGGCCCTGTAGGATTGCTCCAGCATGCAGGGCACATCCTTGCCACTTCCAAGCATGAGAGGGGCTGAGTGTAATCATTAGTGTATTTGTTACTGTGACCGCTGTTTCTTTGCACTACACCGCACAAGCATATGAGGCCAGGTACTTGTTATTCCTGCCGGCTTGGTAGTTTGTTTTGGGAACAAGCCTCTCTCCGAAGAGATGAAGCCTGATAACTGTCCCACTCGCAATCTGCATTGTCTGCATGAATTAGCATATATCAGCCTAGAAACTGAATATGTATATGTGGAGATGTGGGGGGTCTGTCTGTCAGACCCGTGTGTGAGTGTGTCTGAGTGCTGGCTGTCCAGGATCCATTCACTGGAGCTGCTGTGAAACTACTTTGAAGCAGTGGAGGCGAAGGACTCTAAATATGTGCCTGAAAAAAGTCTCAGCGCATTTAATAGCTTTTTTTACATTTATCTTAGAGAAGGTCTAAAGTTGGAATTTGATTGAAAAACGTACAGACTATTAGTTATGCTACATTTTTGAAGTACTGGAGTACAAACTGCATTCCATTACTAGACCCTGTAAAGGTTTTTTTTTTTTTTTTTTCTCATTTCATACTGACCTTGTAATGATTTTAGGTCTGCAGACTTAATGTTAGCTATCACTAATGTATGAGGTCATTAAATAAAATGAAAAGTTAATGGCTAAGGATTTTGAGTTAATCTTAGCAACTCAATTTTCCCTTTTTTATTGTCTTTCTTGTTTTTTTAACTCCATTTTCCCAATACTTTTCTATCCATTCTAACAAATTCATTGAGAGAGCAGGTTGGTTGTAACCAGCTTGAGTAAGATGATTTCTTCTGATACAATCAAGGCAAAAAAAGGAGTGCCCCTTTATCAATGAGTGTGTTGTAACTAGAAGGAGCTATATTCTTCCTTAAAAAATGAATCTGAATTGGTAAGATAAAATTCAAACTTTATTTGCTCAGGCAGTACAATCTGAATAATACATTGAACACTTAAAGTTCTTAAACATAGTAAGTGTAATTGTATTTTCCTGTGTGACAAAATATCTTCATTTAAGAAAAGTTTTGCAGCATTTTTTCCTCCTCTTCAGTCCAACAATGAGGCATCGTGGGACTTTGATATATCAGTATGTTACATTCAATTGTTTGGTTAATGTGATTGTTCTCTGCTGAGAACTGAAGTACCCTTAGTCTGTATTTGATTTATGTGTGCCTTAGTGTGCATACACAGCGGTGCTGAGATTTCAAGGGGAGCTTGTCCTGCACCAAACCCATGTTACTACTACAATAGTAGTGTGCTGTGCGGTGACCAGTCCCAACCGCACCTAACAGCGTGGCCTCATTTGACGTCTTCTGTCTTCTTAAGTTAATGACACCAAAATGGCGAGTAGGAGGAAAGGGAGCACTCCATCAGGAGGCCTGCATTATTACACTGTGTGTGTATAGAGAGCAACCATGAGCAGTAAGAGGAAGACAGCAGCAGCTAATATATACATGGGATGTGCTGAAGTTACTGTATAATATTCTAAAAATAGAATAGACAGATAGACTATTCTGTGATGGATTTGAATGTATGCAATTAGACCACACATAATGTGTGTGTGTGTGTGTGTGTGTGTGTGTGTGTGTATATATATATATATATAATAGATAGATAGATGTGAGTATGTGGTATGGTGATGGTTATTGCTTCACCTACAGGGTTAATTAGCACTGCAGAGGTCATGTCTGGAGTGGTCACTGGCTCATCAAACTCCCCTTTCACAGTTTCTCTCTCTGTCCATTTCTTTTGCTCTCTCTCGCTTTCTCTATCTCTCTCTTGTGCTTTCTTCATATGATTACTGTTTTACTGGAAAAATTGTCTGTAGATGCAACACAAAAATAAACCAGAAAACACAATATGAATAGAAATGCCCCTTTCATGCAAGCATGTGCACACACACACACACTCACACACTCAAAAATGATGTGCAATAAAAGAGAAGAGCAAACTATTGGCAAAACATACGTGACTGCAACCACATCAGTGTGATTACCTCAGGCAGGCAGGCAGAGAAATTAAGCAGTGAATCATGCCTGATTTCTGTCATTATTTTTTCCATATCTCCATCTCATTTTAGAAATGCTTTTGAGAAATATGTCTGGCTCCTACTTCTCTTTCACAGCTTCATACCTTTAGATATTAAACAATTCTCTGCAAACCTCTGCTGTCCATCATTCCATGGTGTCTCTGATAATAAACAACTCACTCATTAAAGCATTGATGATCTTTAGGGCTAAATTACAAAATATTGAGTGTAAGCTATATCTACAGCAATATAAACCAATAATATTTAGCTCCTGGATGTTAATTGATAAAATTGCCTACTGTATTTCATCTGCTAGAACAGGTAGAGCATGGTGCTAGTAAACCCAAGGTCATGGGTTTGATTCCCAGGGGGCACATGTACTCTCATAGTGGTAAATATGTGGTAAATATTAGATAAAGCTGTTTGACAAATGATGCATATTTTAATAAATATGCCAAAGATATCTATAAAAGCAAATCAGAGGTGGTTTTACTTCCATTACTAATTCACAAAGGGAAACATGAACAAAACATATCTGATATAATCAAAACATAATCCATGTCATATGAAAAGCAGGCAGACATTATCATATTCCACCTCACAGGCTGCCAGAGTTAAGACTAGAGGGAAGAAAATTTAATGCAGGCTTGCCCACACCAAAAAGGACATTTCCTCTCACTCACTCTCGCTCTCTGACACACACACAAACGTTCTTTAGAGTCATTACGTTCATTAGAGTCATTACTGTAGTCATTACTTAAACCACAAACAAACAAACAAAATGCCACACACATGCATTATTACCAAAGCTTGCAATAATATCAAAATATCAGAGAACACACAGACATGTGCACGCAGGTGTAAGGCACTCACAGGGATGTCACCTAAGCTCTGGGGACATGAAACATGAAGAGATAGCAGCTTGAGTGACAGCCAGGTTGCCATGGGTGAGCAGCACGAGTGTTTCTACCTGGTGTAATGTGAGGGACGTAAGAGGAAGTGAATGTGTAATAACACAGATCAATAGCAAAAGATCATTGGTGCACAACAAGACTTGATCAGGCTCCCATAGAGACCTCAAAACGTCCTGTGAGAAAGAATTACACAGAGGCTGTGGGAACTATACGTGAATGCATATGCTTGAAATGATCACCAAATGTAGTTCTGGATGTACAGATGAATTTAACACAATGTGTGAAAACCGTGTAGGCTCAAGGTCATGACTGCATGCACCAAATTTTATGTAGCAAGTACATACTAAACATATACATGTAGGTTTCACTCTCACACTTCGCCAGCATGTTTGTACTTTGTTTTCCTTTCCCTTGCTAACAGTCACAGCAAGACACACAAGCAAATGCACACACTCACACGTATACACACACGCACACACACACACACGCACACACACGTGTCCTGTGGGAGATTGGCTCTCAGTGACTGTGGTGCTTTCACTCAATGAAAAATGGATGAGGCTAAAATTAGATAAACTAAAATTAGGCAAAGTAAGAGAGACCACAGGCTTCAAAATTGAGCTCTTAGGAAGCTAGACTGACAGACAGAGGTGACAAAGATTCTTTTTTTTACGTACACACATCTGCAATAAGATGAGTAAACTCTCCTAGATATCATGTCGAAACGGTAGACAAAGAAAAACAGTTGCAGCACAGAGAAGTGCTTTAGATGTCACTGGTGATTAATATTTCTCTGTAAATTGCATTCATGAAGAATGTGGAAATATATGTGAACATTTTTTGTCTATGCGTGCGTGAGAGAGAGAGAGAGTAAAATAGCACAACTTGTCCCCATCTTCTCGTTTTGTTTATTGTATCGTCGGCGAGAAAGAAGCACTAAGAAACACCACCTCTGCTCGAAGAAACGCTCTTTATTGAAATACTGCAGTCTTAACAAAGACTATCATCAAACAAACCTTAAGTAAGTAACTGTGGACCGGAGGACGACTACAAGACAGGCACATTTCTAACACGCTAATTAAGCTAAAAATGGGCGCGATTAAGACACACACAAATCAACCACTTTAACAACCACACGAATCGTTTAATTAAATAACGTCCGCGGAGAGGCACTGGTAGTCGTCCTGGGGGTCTTCGCCGTGCGCCTTTTCCTGGCCCACCCAAAGATGCAGTGGCAGTCGCCACAAGTTGATCTCCGCTCGCTTGCCGTGTATGATTAATTGATTAACTCGACGTCTAAATCCCTCTCTGATCCTGTCAGCGTTAGGACGAATTACATCACCACGCTTGTGCTCCAGCTGAGGCTACTGTCATTACACGGCTTCCACTGGAAATAAATGAATGAATTACTGATTAAAAGTTAATAAACCCATCCGGTGAGCGAGTTCCTCTCATTACCGTAGCGCAGCCTTAGCTTCGGGTACCCCCTCCCACCACCATTCGCGCAGACATCCTCCTCCGTCTTCATTCTGATATTGTCGCCGCTGACAGGCGGACTTCAGGCACGCAGTTAGCAAAGGAGCCGGAGCCGTGAATGAAACTGTCAGGCCCCGGCGATGCTTTTCCGACAGTCAAGGCCGTTTGCGGTCTCGCTAGCCCGCGGAGGCTGATACGGTGACAAATGGCGTGGTACCCGGCGATATTGATTTGAAAGGAAAGCCTACTACTGCGCTTGCTAATCGCTCTTGAGTAATCGAATAGAGCGACATAGCTGAGTGCTCTCCGTCTGCGTCAAAGCGTCTCCGCTGTTTGAATGTGAACGAGTCTGCGATGTGTGCCTAAAGCTTTTCACTAACTCAGTGAATTCCCATGTGTCCGCATGTCCCCTTTTCATATATTAAACGTGACAAATTTCTGTATATTTTGCCTAAATGTGCAAAGCGCAGCCCTTTATTAAACCATTTGTCATCTATTAAGAAACCTACAATGAATTGCCTACAATAGGCTAAAATCTATTGAAGCGATTGGAGGAGTGATGAATTATTCTAATATTGCTAAACTGATACCATAGGCTGTAATATTTTCAGTGTGGTTTGTGCCTAGTAATTTGTATTTAGGTCTACATATTCCCCATAGATTTTTACAGCCTTACACAATGGGGCCCGATGGCACTCACTCAGAGATAAGTGCCTCATTCTTTAATCACTGTTACGATCACTGAGGTCTGTCATTCCTCTTTATGGCCATTCAGGAGCAATAGACAGGGAGAGAGAGCACAATGCTGAGCAAGTTCTCCAAGCGCATGCAGCACATGTCAGCATAGGTCTTTTTTTACATATTAAAAAACAAATCGCCATCCGAACAGCACTGAAAAGAGGTTTCTTAGAAACAGCCAGCCATACAGCAGACATACCCCCCCATCCCATCATAATTAACGACAGCCATAAGAACACTCCAAATACGTGGGTGTTATTAGTGCTGTGTCTAAAAGGGGGGGGGTGGGTGATTGAGGAGAGCTCTGAGCTCTGAATTGCCCCGCAGGTGACAGTAGAGTGGTAGTGAGAGGCGGCTGGTGAATAGCACCCTCCTGAAATGGTGAGCCCATGCGAGGCGCGGTAAGCGTCAGAGATGTGAGGTGAGACGTTTTATGCTCCTCTTCTGGGAGTCACAGAGTGCGCTGTGAGGCTCCTCGTATGGGGGGAAGTCATTCATTTTTAATGCCATTAATGAACGACCATGTAGTTTCAGCCTCGGTGGATGCAACCACACAATCTAAAAAGTCCACCGGAAATTCTTTGCCTTTTTTTTCTCCTTCCATTTCTGCCAGATGATGAATTGGTCAGCATAAGTACATGCCGCACGGTGTGACAGTCAGTAAGGCTGGATGGGTGCGGCCAGAGGTATTATGCCGTGTGCCGTGGCACCGAGGGGTGAGTCCCGCGGTACCTGTGGAATGCCTGCACTTCACTTTTACTCTTATAGATTCGGATGGGCAAGGCAGGGCTAGTGCCAAGGGAACATGGGGTTTCCATGGTAATAGCATGATTGGAGAAGTATGCCTGATAGCAGGGCTTATGCGCATGTGAGTACAGGTGCGTGGGTGTGTGTGCGTGATTGTGTGTGAGTGTGTGTGTGTGTGGTTATGCCTCTGTGTACTTGTTGTGTGTGTGTGCATGTGTCACGATCAATGCAATGCATGGTTCATCTCTGTCAAGAGCAGGAGATGTCTTGCAAGGGGAGGGAGTAGAATGTAGTGTGAAGACAACAGATGACTGTATTTGTGTGTGTGTGTGTGTGTGTGTGTGTGTGTGTGTGTGTAAGACAATAGAAACATTTGAGAGTGTAGGTGTTTGTGTGAGTGAGCGGGTTCATGTGAGCTCTCTTCCCTTTCAGTACATTCGTGTCTGTTCAGTAGGGCAGCTGTCATTGGAGCATCTGATCACATCTCTTGTTGTCTCTCTGCCTTCCCTTTCCTGCCCTGCAGGTGGTCATGCTGTTCTCTTTGTTCTCCTGTGCTGTGGGGTTCTCCCTCCTGCCATTCCTCCTGCTCCCACACCCTGCCAAGACCTGCCCCGCCCGCTGTGAGTGCTCTGTGCCCACGCGCTCCGTCTTGTGCCACCGTAAACGACTGACACAGGTGCCTGAGGGAATCCCCATAGAGACACGGGTGCTGGACCTGAGCAAGAACCGCCTGCGCACCATTACGCCGCAGAACTTCTCTGCCCTGCTGCTGCTCGAGGAGCTGGACCTCAGCAACAACCTGCTCTCATCGGTGGAGCCGGGCAGCTTCCGGGCGCAGCCACGGCTGCGCACACTGCGTCTCCGCAGTAACCAGCTCACCCTGCTGCCGCGCGGTGCGCTGGCCGGCCTGGGCGAGCTCACACTGCTGGACATCAGCCAGAACCGACTGGTCATCCTTTTGGACTACGGCTTTGAGGAACAGCGGCGGCTGCGTGTGCTGGAGCTCGGCGACAATGAACTGGTGTTCATCGCACCACGCGCCTTCAGTGGCCTGCCAGTGCTGCGCTCGCTCACATTGCAGCGCTGCAACCTGAGTGCTGTGCCCGGGCATGCCCTCACCCACCTGCATGGCCTCACCAGCCTGCGCCTGCGTGAGCTGGACATCGCCGACCTACTGCCTGGTGCTTTCAAAGGCCTGAACCGACTGCGCCACCTGGAGGTGGACCGCTGGCCAGCGCTGGAGGCTGTGCCTGCCCCAGCCCTGCAGGGCCTCAACCTTAGCACTCTGTTCGTCACTCACACCAACCTGTCGGTGGCACCGGCGCTCAGCCACCTGTCCTACCTGACGCACCTGAACCTGTCATACAGCCGCCTGAGGGTGCTGTCAGCTGGCTGGCTGCGTGGCATGGAGCGGCTGGAGGTGCTGCGCGTGCGACAGGCACAGCTGGTGCGTGTAGAGGCACAGGCCCTCCAGGGGGCATCTTCGCTGCGCCTGCTCGACCTCTCGTCCAACCGGCTGGTCACGCTGGAGCGCACCGCCCTGCCTGCCTCAGTGCCTCTGCAGAACCTCTTGATTGGCCAGAACCCGCTAGTGTGTGACTGCCGCCTGCGCTGGCTGTTGCAGAAGACACCACCACTGCTGTACGGGGATGTGCTACCTCAGTGCAGCACCCCTGCCGCCCTTGCTGGGAAACCCTTCAGCGATGTGGTGGAGCCGTTGCTGTCCCGCCATGTGGTGTGTACCAAGCCCAGGGTCATCTCCATGTCGACGTACCCAGCGCAGGCAGAGGAGGGCCAGAGGGCATGGCTGTACTGTACAGCAGATGGTGCGCCATCTCCCTCTGTTTCCTGGCTGACACCGCATAGGCGCCACATCACCACCAAGAGCACGGGCCGCATGGTCGTCCACAGCAACGGCTCGCTGGAGTTCCGAATGGCGGAGCCCCAGGACAGCGGCGTTTACGTGTGTGTTGCATCCAACCCAGCTGGCAACGCCACCCTGTCGGTGACGCTGGCAGTCAAGAGCCTGGACGTGAGGGATGGAGTGCTCTATGCCAACCGCAGCTTTCTCTTCGACCCTGACTACAACAGCTCCATGCTCAACGGCACCGAGCGTTACACCATCCGGATGGTGCTAGACTTCACCACCATCTTGGTCTCCACAGCAATGGGCTGCCTCAGCTTCCTGGGAGTGGTCCTCTTCTGCTTCCTGCTGCTGTTTGCCTGGAGTCGGGGAAAAGGCAAGCACAGGGGCAGTGTTGACATCCAGTATGTCCCCCGCAAGAGGAAAGGGGCCCACAGTGATCTCACGGAGACCAGTGGACCCCGACGAGTCAACATGAAGATGATCTGAGAGCTGAGCAGTTCGAAGAGGCAGAAAGGTTAACATGACAATGATCTGCTGACAGTCAAACCACATGAGAGAAGAAAGAGACAGAGTGAGACAAAAATAGAAATGAACAGAGAACAGTGAAGAAAAAGAGAACGAAAAAAAAACAGTGACATTGTGGTCAGCAGAGACTGTGGAGCTAAACAGCAGCCGCTTCAGTTGGAGATGTGCGTTTTAGCGTGAATGTGTGTATGAATGTGTGTATAAAAATATTGTGTACAAGTTCTTGGGCATGTGTGTGACAGCCTGTATTACAAGGATGTGTTCAATCGTGAGACTTTATACATGCTATTCAAACAGATACCACTTGTCCAAAAAGAGTAATTGCGCATTTTTTCCAGTGCTTTGGACAGCATTACCTGGAGAGTGCACACATGCGAAGAGGTTGAGTTGTTGTATAAAGCTTGTATTTGTGAGGGGGGAACATCTATTTATATACACATTTAAGTTCTATTATAATTAACCTTCAAATCACTGCAAAAATTCAAGTCGTCTTCCCCAACAAGCAAAGTATCTACTGGAAAAAAAAGAAGCCTCAGCAGTGCTGTGTTGTGAAGTGTTTGGTTTTGCTCCGAATCGCTGCACTCTCCTGGGAGATCCTTTAGTTAAAAGAGCCTTTGGGGGAAGCAGAGAGTCGTCTGCCATTTCGTCGTGAAGATGTTCCAATGTGAGGACCTATTTGACATGGTGGGTTCTAGGGGCTGTGTTTGTGACTCAGTGGAAATCTGTGAAACTGTTTTTTTTTTTGTTTTTTTTTGTTTTTTTTTGATGTTCTGTCAAATGCTGCTCAAATGTTTTTACATACTAAATATCTGGATATATTTTCCAAAGAAAATAAATATGAATCATACTGCCTGATTGTGGTTACGAGTCCTGAATCCGGTTCTTGGTTCTGCTCTGATAGGTAAGCGGTCTGTATTGCCTCTGTCTACCTGGTATTGCACCATATCCTAGTCTAATGTTATCTCAAGCAAACAGCAAAACACTGACTAAAAAAAACTTTATTTGGTCAAACTTAACCTGCTGTTCCATTCAACCACGTCCATGAGATAGTTTAGAAGAAAACAGTGCCAATACTGTGTCAGAGCAATAAGTCTAAATGCCTTATATATAGCTGAAGTCGTGGTTCTGCAGTGCAGAGGTGAGCGCTATCGCTGGAATCTCAGTTCTTGGTCTCAGTGGCCAGGTGTCTGTGAGAGTATAAGTGACCCTCCTCACTTTGGTTGGGAATGAGGACACGGGATTGTTCTCTCCCTGCTGATGCAGGCAGTGGAGTGAGTTACTTGCTGATCTCCTCCCAGTACAGGACTGCTATGTAATCAGAAGCTACATGAGACAAGGCCATGAGAGCAGACAAAATTTTTAGAAAGACTGCAAATTGTGGCAAAGTTACATAATCAGCACCATTTATCTGTCCAGCACAGATTATCAGTTCAGCACAGTTAATCTATCCAGTACAGTTTATCTAACAAGCTTTAATGAATTTAGCCCTTTGCCATGCATGTGTATGTGTTCGGAGAGGAGAGGAGTGTATCATTGTGTCCTTGCTATAAGATGGGTGTAGTGTCCTGACTATCTGCAGTTTGACCTTGCTGTGTTTTGTCAGAATGAGTTGAGAGATGAGAGCCAGAGTGGGGCGTGGCTTTCCCATGTGAGTAACTCTCCCTTTGAGACCAATCACAGCATGAGCTGATGCATGAGCTTAGCCTTCAGCCGGACCCAAGGAACCGTCTGCTGTCTGGAGGGAAAGATGGGGTGAAGTGAGAGACAGAGAGTGTGTATCTTATAATGGCTCATGATTTTATAAAGTTACAAGCTGTCATAACAAGCTGTTCCTGACCTAAAAACACAAAAAACTGTACTTCAAAGAGTCTATTAACCTCTCCTGTCTAAACCAGCATTTTTTCCTCTGCTTGGTATTTTGACAGTGAAGGTCCCTAATGATGAAGGTGTGGGTCACCACTTGCCCCTTTTTCTACTAATAGCTCTGTGAGGGGTGAGCAGGAAGTCCGGAGCTCTTTGCCTGATGCCCAGTGCTCTCCAGCGCCGCCCGTCAGCCTGCCGAACAGGGAAAAGAGGAAACAAGGGGCTCTGGAAGATCAGTGCGTCTCCGGCTGAACCCAAGTCATAAATCTCAGGGCTCTTCTCCAATCTCCTGGGGCCATCGGATACATAGTCACTCTGCTCACAGACCGCAAGCCACAGGCGTTTTGTGAGGCTCATACCTGCAGGTCTGTTAAGCAAGTTGTGCGCTGGGAAGCCCAGACTGGTGTCCCAGACTGACTGCATTGTGTTCAGCTTCGGTGCACTAATGCTCTAGTCATATTGTGTATGTGATGTAAAAACAGGCTGGTGGCATGAGGAAGGCTGATATAGAAATAACAGTACCCTTCATTCCTCTGTGAGAGAGTGTGGCACAGGACACATGCATCTCCACTCTTCCACACCGGTGTAGGCTGAAAGGATGAGCAGAGCGGTGGGAAATCACCAAGGCAGATGTAATGGCTCAGTAAAAAGCAAATATGAAAACTGCTAATCAGTGCAATGACCAGGAGAGGGTATTTGTGCAAATGTACAGAGACAGATCTTACTTACTTACATGTACATGCACAAATAAACAGACTTGTGCAAATATACTGTCAGACAAAATGATCTCAACTCTGGATGAGCTGTTACTCACAAATTATGAAGCAATCTGGAGGCAACACCCATTATGACAGACAGCCAATGGACCCAGATGCCTTTTCCGTGGTGCTGTCTAGTAACATGGCCATTAGATGCATGGAGACGGTTGCTAGGTGCTGCCTAAAAGTGTTGCTAACGATGCTGCACAGTATTGTTACCATGACAACTTGAATACCTATACCTCTTTCTCTGTCAGCTTGTTAAATCACAGAAGAATCATCTAAGAAGACAACCCTTCAGTGCATAGTCTGACCTTTTGCCCACTCAAACATGCTACCTTTAGACATCTTTGATGAAGATTTTACTCAATACTACCTTAATGTAAAATCACTTGACCAATTTACTTATGGTGTATATATAATGACCAGTATTCTGCAATCTTGGGAAAATACTGAATTATGTTATATACTGTGGTGTGCTGTTAGGTTTGTTATATGTAATCTACCGCTGTAAGGTTTGGTATATGTAATCTACCACCCTGTGTGTGTGTGAGAGAGAGAGAGAGAGAGAGAGAGAGAGAGAGAGAGAGAGAGAGAGAGAGAGAGCGAGAGAGAGAGAGAGAGAGAGAGAGAGAGAGAGAGAGAGAGAGAGAGAGAGAGAGAGAGAGAGAGAGCGAGCGCGCGTGCATTTAGGCAATAGTCACTGCCACAAGTTCTACTACGATAAATCAGTACGGAGCCAGGATTATAGAAGCATATAAGAATTGCAAAACATCCCCATCTAGTGACAAATCGAGTGCACTCTGTATGACAGGTATAACCTTCACTGAATGTGCATCGGGAGGCTCTCTACATAATGTAGGCTTGACGTTGTTTCACGGCGCATAAACAAATGCACAGAGTACATAATATTGCTAATGAATTTGTCTATAAAATGCCTTTATAAAAAATTAACACTTGCCAGTAGAGGGCAATGCTATATTTGTCGACTATTTCAACAAGGACCATTTCTTCTTCGGAAATGTCAACAGAAAACAGGAAAATCCGTACATTTTCCTCACGTATGAAGTGCTTGAAAACGGGTAAGGATTTCCTGAATTGGACATTTAAAGTATTTAGACATTACACTAACAAGAGCAGTTCTTCAGCTATTTGCCCTTTCAAACCTACTCGTCTTATATGTCCAGTATAATGATGCTGACATGGAAGTGGCTGAGTAACGCCGACTAGCCTTAGCCGTGCTAGCTAACGTACAGGCACTCGGCTCCAGATAAGGGACATGTTGGGAAGGTGTGAGCATGAGCCGATTTGAACAGGTTGTCATCTGGTCACTGGAAACAGTGGTTATCGGTTTTTCAAATATATGTGACTAAAACGTTAGCGTATCTTGCCATCTTGTAAATAATTTAAGGTAGCGGTTTCTTGCTTTGGGGTCATATTGTGTTACATTATATTATGTTTTTGTAACTCTCAAAATATCTATTCTAGAAAGCCAAAGACCTCATGCTTAGAAAAGCGTAAAACACAAAGCGTTTTTTTCTAAGATGATTAATTTAGCTATTTTAGCTACTTTATTTATAGATTTACACTAGTGCTTCCACTATGTTTTTTTGATAGCATTATGTGCATGAACATTATCAGTATTGTGGACATTACTATCATGATAGGCCACTATTTTGCATTAGGCTTGTTTGACTGCATTGGCTGTAGGCTGGTAAAACTGAATATGGCACTGCTATCAATATCACACTGAATAAATTAAGCCATATATATATATATATATATATATATATATATATATATATATATATATATATATACACACGTGTGTGTGGTAATTATAAACAAGCAATTTGGAACATTACTTATTGGATTTGGTACGCTGTTTGTTTACAGTGCTCAGATATACAATTTATTGGGCCAGTTCCATGTCTTTGTTTTTCCTATTGCCATTCACACAGAATGTATACATAGCTTAAAATCACACATAGAGGTTTTGTTATTATTCTTTGCTACATCCATAGTTCGTTGCTTTGTTGTTATTCATTTTTTTTAATTTCTTTGACTAACTCCTCAATAAAAATATAACCAAAAAAAAGAGCTAATTATAGGCTTGTCATCTCTGAATCAGATTGCCGTGCTGTGAGCTTTGGAAGAAAATAAGTGTGCGTGAGGCACCATGTCTGCTGCTTGCCCACCACAGTCTCCTGCTGTGGCAAAGACAGAGGTGGTGGTGGATGGATGGTGCCCCCTACTGGCGGCCACCTTTGCGTACTGGGACAACATCCTGGGGCCCCGTGTGCGGCACATCTGGGCCCCCAAAGGTCAAGGATCACTGCTGCTCAGTGATGGCGAGGTGACCTTCCTGGCGAACCACACGTTGAACGGCGAAATCCTGCGCAGCGCAGAGAGCGGCGCTGTGGATGTCAAGTTTTTTGTCCTGGCAGAAAAGGGCGTGATCATCGTCTCGCTGATCTTCGATGGCGAGCTGAAGGGCGACAAGAACACTTGCGCGCTGTCCATCATCCTGCCCCAGGCTGAGCTGGGATTCTACTTGCCCCTTCACAGCGTCTGTGTGGAGAGGCTCAAGCACATTGTGCGCAAGGGTCGCATCCGCATGCAGAAGGTGTGTGGCCTCCCTCGTCTGTTCCTACCTCCCGAGCAGAAACCTTCAAGGCTTTGCATTCTGATTGGTCCGATTCTGACCCTTGTGGGGCTCTTGTCTGTGTGGCAGGGTTACAATATCATCTCCACGTTGACATCTGAGATTGTTCCAATAATGGAGCTTCTCTCCTCCATGAAGACGCACAATGTACCAGAGGAAGTTGATGTGAGTCTCACTCTCTCTTTACATTCTTTCTCTGCTTTCTGAAATATTTTCTGTATTTATCATCTTTTACTTTGGTAACAGATCAAAGACACAGTATTGAATGATGATGATATTGGAGACAGCTGTCATGAGGACTTCTTGCACAAGTGAGTGCTGAGATCACTAAAGTGACTAAATGTTGAAAAAGTGGTAGATTGTATTCCATAGGGCCAGAGATATTAAGGTGTGAGTTGTCAGTCAATCTATATAGATATATGAAATATTGGTTAGGCTATGATTGTTTCAGAAGGAAATATATTATGAATACCTGTAAAGATCAATACATGTAAAGCAGTGGGACAACCTGTGGACCAGATAGTTCTCTCAGTGTGTGTGAGTGTGTATGTTTACTATGTTCTAAAAAGAATGAGGCTTCAACTCGCTCTCTCTTTTTTTGGGGGGTGGGTGCTGTAGATCCATCAGCTCTCATCTACAGACCTGCGGCTGCTCCGTTGTTGTTGGTAGCAACCCAGACAAAGTCAACAAGGTCTACATTATCTCTCTCTCTCTCTCTCACGCACACACACACACACACACCTATATGCTCAGTATTACTACTCTGCTCAAATGAAACTGAGTTAGTGTGTTAAGTGTCGCTAAACTGGTCGAGTTCCTCTGTGCTGTAGATCGTCCTCACGCTGTGCCTCTTCCTCACTCCCACTGAGAGGAAGTGCTCGCGACTGTGCCGAGCTGAGGGCTCCTTCAAGTACGACACGGGCCTGTTTGTCCAGGGCCTTCTGAAGGTACACCGTCACATTCTCAGCAGTGCAGCTTATCCTACACGCACTACAATTGCCCAGAAACCTCCCATCACCGCATTAACTCTGGAGATGCATGAAGTTAAATTGTAAAGCATTCAACAGAATTAATATAAATGGGCAAGAGGACAGTGGTGGTGTGTTGTGTGCATAACTGATTCATGAGGGCTGGCCCATGTAAGTGGTCCTGTGACCTCTGCCCACAGGACTCCACTGGGAGCTTTGTGCTGCCCTACCGGCAGGTGCTCTATTCTCCCTATCCGAGCACGCACATTGATGTGGACATCAACACGGTGAAGCAGATGCCCCCTTGCCACGAGCACACTTACCACCAGCGCCGCTACATGCGTGCCGAGCTCGCCGCCCTGTGGAGAGCCACCAGCGAGGACGACATCAGCTCCGACAACCTCTTCAACGCCCAGGACTCCTTCACCCCTGACCTGTACGATCCTCACCCCTCTCCTCCACCCCCACACGCGTATAATCGGAGCTTCAGTCCTGTCCTCACTCCAGACATGCACACCACTGGCTACATTTAGTCACTCTGTTGAACTTCTCTTTAGTGTATTAGCCATTTAGTTACTGTATGACTAATATTGCCTATTAAAATCCTATAGTGGTCAAGCCAGTCACTTTGCGTAGTCCACAATGACTTACTCACTCTGTGAAAGAAATGTATAAAAAGGCATGAATGTATATCATATACATACTGCTGTATATCATAATTATTGTACTCTCTGGCTAGGAACATATTTCAAGATGTGATGCACAAAGACACACTGGTGAAGTCTTTTATAGATGAGGTAAGGGCTACTCTTTTCTTCATCTCTTTCTGTTGTTCCTGGATTCACAAATGACAATGAACAATTGGGCTGCCTCTCAAAGAGATGAGTCTGTGGGAAAGTTTCCCTTGCTGTGTGCTGAAAGCTTAACACTGAACACACTTCACCAGGCCAGGTATATCTCTCTCTTCCATGTGTGTAACATTGTGTGTCTGTGTGCGCCTGCCTGTGTGTGTGTGGGTGTGTGTAGGTTTTCCTGTTGAAGCCAGGCCTGTCCTTGAGAAGTGTGTACTTGTCCCATTTTCTGTTGGTGCTGCACAGGAAAGCACTGACACTGCTCAGATATATTGAGGATGAAACGTATGTACAATAATATTACACTACCATCTACACCAGGGGCGTCGAAGTCCAGCAAAGTTTGGTGATTTCTCTGCTCAGGCACACCTACTAAACCTGGCAGTTGATTGATGATGAATCAGGTGGGTTTAAGCAGGTCAATCACCAGACCACACTGGACTTTGGCCCTCTTGGACAAGTGTGTGATACCAGAGTGCCACGTTTTCTGATATTTCATTGTGTAATATTATTTAATTACATAATTATTATGTAACTCTGTGGTGTCAAACCCTACAAATACAAATGATACATTAAAGTCTAGACTACAAGACTACTAGACTACATGCTATGCTATAATGGTAGGCTATAGAACATAATAATGTTCTTAAACTATAATACTACACTATAAACAATAATGTTCTACGCTGTAGTAATACACTATAGTCTACAAAGTAATGTTCTACACTATAGTCTACACAATAATGTACTACACTATAATATACACTATAGTCTACACAATAATGCCACACTGCAGTCTGTACTGTAACGCTACACTACAATCTACACCATAAAGCTGCACTAGTCTACACTGTAATGCTACACTTCAGTCTGGACCATAATCCTACACTACAGTACACTATAATGCTACACTATAATTACCATGTGCATGGACAAGACATGAATTATTACATATTTTACATTTACGGCATTTAGTTGACGCTTATATCTAAAGCGACTTACAATTATGACTGAATACAACTTGAGCAATTGAGGGTTAAGGGCCTTGCTCAGGGCCCAACAGTGGCAACCTTCCGATTACTCAGTTACTTAGTCGAGTACCATAACAGTTACGCTACCACTGCCCTATTCGTATTTCGCTTCCCTGTTCATATTTACTGTCCACACTCATATTCTATTTATAAACAGTACGTAATCACATCTGTAACTCCCTGTTTATCCACACCCAGATTGGACTTTCTCAACTGATTAATCAAACTGGCCTATTGTATCTTATCTGGTACTGTTTTGGTTATTGACATTAATGAAAGAGGTTATTCACTGGTGTAATATGTTCAGGGTGGGAAGGTAACAGCATATTAGGATTAAAGTATTTAAGACATAGATCACATATTCAGAGTCTCCAAAGTAGTTCGGCCATCTTAACGTTTGGTTTAACAAGTACATATTTGAGGTCAGGTCTCAGCAGTGCCACATCCACCAGTGGTTACGAGTGGATGTGACCGCCGTTGAGATGGATAGCTCACCTCCTGTCAGTACATAGTAATAGTAGCTAATTGAGGATCTGTCAATTGAATTGAGATAATGTAACTCTTGTATGATGTTGCATGAGTGGCATCTTGGAACATATATGGTAATTGTACTAGGTACTTGAAATTGTATCTGCACTGGGTAGAAATACAACTAATACTGGGGGGAAGTCAGAATGTACACTGATGTAGGCCTTGCTGCCATTGATCAGTCAGACAGAGTGGGAAGTGGTTGTTAAGGGATGCTGTATAACTCACAGATGTTGTATTAATTGTTTTAGCCAGAAGGGGAAAAAGCCATTCAGATCTCTGCGCAATATGAAGACTGACCTGGACTTGACTGTGGAGGGGGATCTGAGCATTGTCATGGCGATGGCAGAGAAGCTGCGGGCGGGCCTTCACTACTTCGTGTTCGGGAAGCCCTTCTTCACCAGTGTGCAGGAGCGCGACCTCCTCATGAACTTCTGACCGTTCACCTGCAAACTTTTAAAGGATAGAGTCATCAGCCCGCAGAGCATCCTCTGCTGGACGTGCGGTCCTTCAGCCAGATGGGCAGCTCTGTGTAAAGAACTGCGTATATGGGGTGCTACGGAGAATCACTGTTCAGTTTGCATGGCACTGTGTTTTCAGACTGACAAGCATAGTGTTATTTGGATGGGTACAATGTTTTGCTTTTAAATACTGAGGGCCTGTGCAATGTTAAAACCTTCACTGCATCCATGATGAGTTGATTTAAACGATGATGATTGTGACGCTGCTAGTGAATGCCCCCTGAACACATGGCCTTACTCCCGGGTATCTTCCTCTGTACACTGAAATGTTACACAATGTACATAACACTTTGCTATGAGGCCTCAGCATAAATTAAACACATCTTCATAAATGCTTCCCACGTCTATTAAAGATCAGCTCAGAAACTTAACAAATGCTATCCGCTACCAACCAGCCTGCCGAGTTTGAATAAGGAACCTTATAACCAACGGGTTATTAGATTCCTTATTTTTAGCGCATGCCACCAAATCTGAAGTTCTTGGACAGGACAGTGTTCAGTTTGATCTGATCATAGATTATGTTTGAAATAGCCCACTACATACTGTATGCTGCATCCTCTACTCAGTATATGCTGTATACTGCATGCCCGTGGTATTATGCAGTTCAGTGTCACACGAACGTTTAAAAGTTCTGCCAACTTTTTTCCACTACAGTTGCATGACGGGACGAAGTCGCTCTGGTTGCGTGCTGGAATATTTGGCAGGAATAGTATGTTATCTGGGTATCTTTCCTGTAGACCTACTGGGAGAAAAAAAAATTTTGTTTGCATACTGCCACATAGTGATTTGGGGCAGGGTGTATGTAGTAGGGTATTTCTAACAGTTTTTAGCCGGTAAAATGGAATGTGTTGCTCGTTTTGGTAATGGTCCTTTCTATGTGAAGTTCTGCAGCAACTATCAGATTTTTAGAAAAGATAAAAGTACGTTCTGATTCGTTTCTCTACCTACGCACACTGCTCTCTGCTCACTCTTTTAAAACTAAACATGTCTAGTCTCAGAAAGAGTCTCTCAGAAAGGAAGCTTCTTGTGAGGATGTTCTTCCGTCAGTCTCGATTAATACTTGTATACATGTATTTAATTACTGTTGCTTCTACGGCCCTTTCACGTAATACTGAAACTGAAAGCGTGTGTTGCACTCACTTACACGGAATGTTGATCTTTTGTGATAAATGCATGGGACCGGTTTAGAACCGCCCAGCCAGTCTACACTACTGTAACCTACTGGTTTGCTCAGCAACCTAAAGTCACCCGCCGCCCATAAACGCTCGTTCACCTTCATTTTACTGCATCAGTGTCATTGATGCACTGATTCTTCATCCATGTCGGTGGTAAGTTCATGAAAAGAAATTTGAAGTAATTGGTTTTAAGGATTTTTACAACCGCAAAAAAACCTTCTGTAACTCGGGCTTATTTTAAATTCTGAAACAGAATGAAAGCATAATGCTTGGAAACGAAGTAAAATTGCAGCGCTTGTTGTTTATGCGAAAACATTTAGCTACGTTATCTGCGTCGCAATAAAATAACTGATATCGTGATTTTGCTAGTGCTTTTCGCTAACTGATTTTTACTACCTTTTACTATTACCTTACTTTTGTAAAGTAGGGCTGGAGCCGAATCCGAATCCGTTATAGGATTTAGCAAAGCATAAACAGCCTAGTTGGTTTTTACGAGTATTTATTTCGAACAATTATTATTTTTATTATTTGTTTTCAGGAATAAAACACATGCTAAATACATTGTATTCCTCATAACTATTAGCGCAGTGGATATTATGATGGGTATAACGGCTCCTTGAAGGGAACCAGCTCTTATGGCTCCGTTCCTTTCCAAGAGCCATTCAAACGAGAGCGTCATCTCTCTTTTTCTTTTATTTCTTTATTTATCTTTTTTTTTTTTTTTTAGATTTATCTACGAAATTATCACTAGCAAAATTAACGGATAAGATTTGGATCAGTTTCAGATTAGATATCCCACCAATATAATTTAATTCACGTGTGGAATACGGTTAGCAGCACCAAACGTTTGAGTGTTGCTCGCTGCACTATTTGCAACAGTTGCTTTTCTATTGCCAAGTTCAGTGATTTTAAAAGAAACGTTGAACAGGGTTCACGCGTTCATTAGCATCGTTAACGTTAATTAAACTAGCTGGCTAGGTGTTAAGGAGCTACTCTATCGAATCCATTTAATTAATGATATATTAAATATAGGTTTTAATGTAACATTTTCTACGTATTGATTCCAGTTTTTACAAATTAGACAAAATGCCTAGACACGCTGTACCCTTTGCTCAGTCAGCCTGTGTCACTGTCAGCAGTTACTGTGCCAACGTGGACGTAGCGCAGCTTGTCGGGCAGGTTTTTAGGAGGTATGTCTCGGTGTCCAGAGGGTATACTTCGGAGTTTCGATATCACCTACCCATAGCTCCTGTTAGCTTCATTGTCTACTAGTTAAGTTACCTCCGTAGATATAAGTCTATTTCTGAACACTCATTTGCTGTCCCGCTATCCCATTTTCCAACAAGGATTCACTTTTATTCAAATAAAAATACAAATAGTATGACTATGTATCGGTTTTAACTATGTATCGGTTTAAATTATCAATTAGAGTTGATAAGGTTAATTGGGTCACCTCCTTGAAAACAGGGAAATACAAATTAATAAGGATCAGGTAATGAACAGAATAATGAAATAATAGAGAATTATCAAATAATAAGAGCAAACGTCTCAATTTGGAGATTATATTAAAATTACGACACATTACTGGATGATTATCATTTGACATCATAGTAGGTTAAATCACAAGTTGTTACTCTGTGAATTTGTGGGAAAGATAAACATATATATGTGAACATATTTGTGTGAGAAGAGAAAAGTTGGTTGTTCCGATAAGGGTTAGAGTCTGATGGAATCTATGGTCACAGATCCTTGAACTGTTCCATAAATTCTCACATTCCAATCTGTGCGTTTTATGACACCAAAGTAAAGGGGGAAGGGTCAGAAAACCAAACCAGCGTGATAACACTAGGCTGCTTATGGCTTTATTGTTCAGTATTAAGGTGCCAGAGGTGTTCTGGGTCCTGTCTGTTGCCCAAGGGTTAGAGAAAGCCCATCCTGTCAAGGTCAAAGTTTCATCAGGGGAACAATTTGTAGTCTATTTTCACTACAACTGTTTCAACAAATTCAAATACTTAGTTTGATAAACAACCTCTCAACTACCTCACAGCCAAATACCCCTCATTCCAAATTACTCCCAACAGACCATGAACAGCAACCACCCCAATGGCTAAATTGCCCACAACAACTACCCCCACAGCTAAATAACCCCTCAACCACAGCTAGCTCAACTAGGGCATTTACCTCAACTATCCTTAACTGCCCTACAGTCAATTACCCTTCACCCAAATTACAACTACCCCTGCAGCCAAGTTTCCCCCAACAACTACCCCCACAGCTAAATAATTCCTCAGGTACAACTACCCCAACAGCTAAATATGCCTTAACAACAAATACCCCATAAACCCAATAGTTTTCATTCACATCTACCGAACCTAGCTGGCTAACATAGGCTGTCTCCTCCCAGTCAAACATATAGCATGTTCAAAAGGAATGAATTCAAACAGACATTTTGTTAAACTTGCTTACTGCTCCCTTTTATTAGTGAAGGGAAGGTCTCTGGTTGCTAGTTGCTTATATGAAACCATTTACATAATCTGCAGCAGCACACAAATGGTCTTTTTCTGTTCTATATTACCTTATTATTAATTTAATTAGAATAAGTCTCAATTAGACTATAGTCCAAATGTTTCAATGTTGCCTAGGCAAAATAGTGAATCCTTGTGATATTAAGTTTCATTCAAAGATTATGTGAATCTGCTCATTGTCTCAACTGATCATTTCTTTCAGAAGCCAAAAGCTGGTGATCTTATAGAAATCTTTCGTCCAATGTACCAACACTGGGCCATATATGTTGGTGATGGATATGTCATTCACCTTGTACCGCCATGTAAGTAAATGAAGTCAGAAAAAGAGAATCTGGTTCCAAGGGAGCCCAACATATATATAAATATTCCATCAATCACAGCTCCTGTTCTTCCATTGAGTGACGTCTCTCTTTCACATTTTCTAAGACAGTTTTAGTTGTACTGCTTCTCTTCTGAGCTATTGCCTATTTATTTACACAATATTTGGATATTCCGTACATTGAACTGGATCATTTTAACTGATGTCAGCGTGGACACGACAAATATAAAAGTGAGGTTTCTTTTTTTATCCGTTAGATGAGGTGGCGAATGCTGGGGCCAACAGTGTGATGTCAGTCTTTTGTGAAATGGCGGTTGTGAAGAAGGAGAAGCTTTTGCTTGTTGTGGGCACAGATAAATATAAAGTCAACAACCTTTTGGACGATACGTATGAGCCCCGTGAAGTTTCTGAAATTCTCAAACATGCTCACAGCCTTGTAGATCAGAAGAAAACTTACAACCTTGCCACTGCGAATTGTGAGCATTTTGTCACAGATTTAAGATACGGAAAGCCGACATCACGTCAGGTGGGCTACATGTTTTCTATAATTTTGTACTGCATTATATAAATTGCACATACAGTGTTTTGCATGCTGGGGTAATATGTTCTAACAAATATAAAGGACTAAATGAATCCAAACTACAGTATAAGGCACAGGACAAATATTTGTTCTCTTTTCCTACTTCTTTTGTGTTGAAGGTAAGACAAGTTGCATCTGCTGCAGCGCTTGGAGTGCTTGGAGTGGTTGGAGTGGTTGGAGTGGTAGCAGTGACGGTAGCACTGTTTTCTGATTCTGAAAAAGAGAAGAGGAATAAATATTGATATTTCTCTTTATCTGAGAAACAACTTCACTGTGTTTTATCACAACCTTCTTATATGCAATAGGTTCTATATGCAATAACATGAGAGGTTGTCTGACTCTAAGTGCTTTGGTTTGAAATAAATAAATAAAATCAAATGAATGTGAATGCGTTTAAAATTCCAGTTAATATAGCTCCATGATTTCAGGGGTTTTCCAGTTTTCACATTTAATGAAGACCATTTAATTTTCAGTCTCTGTAGTTACACGCTCAGGTTATATTCCAACTGTGCATGTGGATTAGTGTGTCAAAATGAAAATTAGATCGAAAAGATTGAATGTGAATGTAAACCAGCTATGTTATTAACAAATTTGCTCTAGAGGGAAACAATTACTTATGTATGGCATCTGAAATTCTTATTTAAACTCCGAAGTGATGGTCTCTATAACACTCTCGTTTAGATTGTCTGCATGGAGAATTGAGACTCATACTCAGATCCTGGAGTCCAGTGTAGCACTGTTTTCTCAATATCTGATTGATCCTTCTTCTATGCAGAAATTATCTGATGATAAGAATGTGTGGGTGGGTGTGTGTGTGTGGGGGGGGGTGTATGACTAGTGGGCAGGACGATAAATACAGGGATATAGTTAAGGACTTTGCTGAGTATGAAAACAGAACCACCTGCAGCGCAATGTTAGTAATTGGGGGTAATTGTAGAATAAAGAACACTCAAAAAACCTGTCTATCTTGAGCAGGAATTCTCACCCCATGCATTCTATCTTGGTCAAACATAGGATCATCTTCATTAATGAATGAAACAAAAGCACTGTTTTAAAGTGTTGTAGTGTAAAGCTTTTCCTATCCATGGCTGTTAGCCTCTGCACATTTTGTGTTATTATGAGGGTTTTTTTACTCCTAGGTTTAATTTACTTTTTTAATACTATATAAATAAAACATGTCTGCTAGTGTAACCCATTCCTATTTTCAGGATCAATAAAGTATCTATCTATCTATCTATCTATCTATCTATCTATCTATCTATCTATCTATCTATCTATCTAGATTTGATTTTAATAATATTTTAAAGCCATCGATTCATTGGCCATAAATAATTTTGGAATACATTATCAGTGTGAAGCATTTTGCTTACTTTTCAAGCAAACTCCGTTAGTGTATGCAATGTGAGAATACACTCCATTAATGTATTATTCTTTGTCTCCTGAGAAAAATCGCGCCCATTGGCTGAACTGTATATCCCTTTTACCACAGACCAGCGTTTATCAACCCTGAAGCGCCGTGAAGCGCCCTCTAGTGGTCCTCAGGGGGAGGCAACAGTGGTCCGGCACTTTAATGGCACTTTAAGCACTTTAAGTCATAAAAGTATACACGAAAAAATAATTTAGTATAAGTAAGAATCGAGAGATTAATCGTGTTCAAATTATAAACCTTACATAAATATTAACAAATGCACAAATAAAAACATATCGCAGATGTAACTCAAGGAACTTTTGCTGGAGACAACGCAGCCGCGGGCGCCTGATGCAAACAATTTTGCGTAGAAAATAGATTTTTGCTTTCATATGAGCCCGTTGTGCTTTCTAGTTGTAAACACGTGGGCCGTGCGCGGGGAAAGGCCTGTATATTCACAGACGCGCTACCGTTTGGAGAGGGTCGCTTCGTAAACGAGGCACCCCATTCGTTACGCTGTACACGTGATCTGAAACCAGGAAAACCCAATGGAGTCTGTAAATACTCCGGAAAACTAGACTACTGTCTACTCGGAGATGTGGGTTCCGTCAGCGGGGGGTAAAATAAGAAAAGGACCCACTCAGAGTTATTATGGCAACGTGACACGTAGTTCCACAGCGAAAGGTACATTTGTTTTACGTCTTTTTAAATTAAGACTACCCCACAAAGAATGACTGTTTACAAACGGAGGCCCAGTTTAACTGGCGTTAGCGAAACAGCTAGGTTAGCTAGATAGATGTTTGCTAACGCTAACTGTCAGGGACCCCCATTTGCGCCGACACGAAACCTGAATAAATGTACTGTTTTATAGGATTGACTAACATTTAAAAGTCAAGAGAAAGTCTAGTGGGTGATCGAATATGTATAGCTAGACAGGCGTTATTAGGTTAGCTGGCTAGCTGTATTGTCTATCGTTTCGCGACATTCAGTGCTTAGTTGACTGACATCCTTCCACCTTGGGTTTCAGACAGTCACATCAACACAAGCAGTACAAATGCTGCTCGTCCGGTTGGATACGGTAGCATACACTGTATTGAATCTAGATTTAACATTCACTAAAATCATGTCAGCTACAGCCTTTCATAGTAAGGTTTTGTATTTTAGTGGTGGATAATGTAGCTAGCTGCCTAGCTAAGGCAGCTAGCCGTCTGATCAAAGTGATCGAGTTCACAGTCGTGAAAAGTGTAGACCAGGCCGTGTTTTCAGTGTTAATTTAGCATCTAAAGTTAATCTGCGTATCTGCTTGTGACATGTTCAATGGATTTTTATTTGCAGCTATGTGATGATTCCCTTGTTGCATGATTCTCGTAAATATATCACCACCATATCACACTATGATTAGTATTCACGAAGCAATTTCCGTGTCGTTTCGATGTTTGTGGCATTCTGTAATTTCAGAGAAGCTGGTCAGGCTGTTGGGCTTTCTGTATAACAAGCACAAAGAAAGAAACCGCTTAGTACATCTGCTCTGACATGCCCAGGAGCTGTTGCTAAAATTCCCTTCATGCAGATCATTCTTTCGCGGCAGCCTAGACGTTCCGCCTAAGTCGCAAATTTAGTCCCACATCTACATCTAAATAGCGCGTCCTCCATCCAATATTTCGTGTTTTTTCTGACATGCAATAGACCGTCACGTTTTTGTTTTGACCTCCCACCCCCGCGCCGCCAAATGACGCGTGAAAAAAATCTTATGCTGCTGTTTGATGAATGATGGGCAAAAATTAAGTGGTTTGTCACTCCACATAGTTTTTTACCCTGTAGCGGTACGACTGTTGTTCCTGTGTGGTACTGCTGCTTCGTATTCCTGCATGATATTGCTCCATGGAGCAGCTTCATTTGATGAGATTTAAAGAATTGAGTTGGATCGGTTAAGGTGTTTCTTTACACGTCAGCATTTATTTTTCTTCACACCAACAGTCACAATCACTAATGACAGTTAAACCAGGTCCACTGTGTTCCATATATATCTGGTGTATTTCTCCCTTTATGGTAGACTTTGACACCTCTGGTACTTACTTTACTGGCATTGCAAATACCATATGTAAAAACAACTCTGGACCTTTCACTAGCTCACTTGTACATGGCCTAATAATGCGAAGACACAGATAGCACAAATAAGCAGCCAACTGTCAAATTACCTTGGGTCATTAAAACAGAAGGACTGTGTTTAATAAGAACTTTAATAGTTGGCTGAAATGTTATCTGCTATAGATGTTAGCATGGAGTCTTTACTTTGACATAATTTCCATTGTTTATGTACAAATACAGTTGTGGTCAAAAGTTTTGAGACTGACACAAAGTTTGGTTTTCACAAAGTTTACTGCCTCTGTTTTTTTGGGGGTTTTTTTGGTCAGATGTTTATAATTGTACTTCACTATACCACATAAGCAGTTCAAGTTTTTTTTAAAAACTTTTTTTTATTGACAAATACATCCAGTTTAAGCAGACTTAATATTTACAATGTTGACCCTTCTTTTTGAAAACTTCTGCAATTCGCCTTGGCATGCTGGATATCAGCTTCTGGACAAAATCTTGACTGAAGGCAACCATTCTTGCCTAATCAGTGCTTGGAGTTGATCACAGTTTGTCCACAAACTCCGTCATGCTGGAAAAAGCATTGTTCATCACCAAATTGCTCCTGGATCATTGGGAGCAGCATGCCAAGGCAAATTGCAGAGGTCTTATAAAAGAAGTGGCAACACAGTAAATATTAAGTCTTTGCTTAAACTGGATGCATTTGTCAATAAAAGGTTAAAAAACTTGTGAAATGCTTATAATTATACTTCATTACACTATATAAACATCTGACAAAGTGATCTAAAAAACTGAGGCATTAAAGTTTGTGAAAACCAAAATTTGTCACTCAAAACTTTTGTCCATGACTGTGCAGTGTGCTTGAGTACAGAGACAAAACAACAAAAATGGTAATTCTTCAAATTTTTGTGGACTACAATTTTATTTAAATACTACCCAACCGTAATCTCTTTGTACATTTAACATACAGATAAACTTTGTAAAAATGAATTTAAGAATGCCATCACTCAAAGGATCTAGAAGCTTAGGTTTCATTTTCTCCTAAAGTGTGCCATGAGCTGAGTGTATTGCCATACTTCTTGCTTCCGCATTGCTGACAACACAGGGCTTTCATACTGGCATGTCTGAGCATTGTCTGGTCTTAGTGCTGCAACGTGTATAGGCAGATGATCATATAAATGAACGACGGGGAAGGGTGATGGTAGCCCCTTGTTCTTTAGATATAATTCAAAATAGCTTTGCCATGTCATTGCAGCCTTGCCACAACCACTACTTCAGCCTTATCCTGCTTTTGCTAAAAGTCTTGGGCAGACTGACAATCTCATATATACTGTAACCTCAGTATACTCGCAGTACATAGCTTGGTTAATACTATATACCCCAGTTGCATTACGCTGGAGTTGCAATGCATTTATCATTACTGGCGTATAAATGAGCAGCACTGATTATATGTCCGTGTTGTTTCCCAGCTGTAATTTACCTGTTTCTCAGAAATAGTTTGAAAGGTCTAAAGTTGATTCAAACCATACTTGTAGTGGGGGCTTCCAAATCAGCATCTGGCCCCCTACATTTGACCCTTCTGTCATATCTGAGGCATCACTTCCTTTTTGCACTATAGAAGCAGCGACAGGTCATCCATTAGAAGCCCCTAAACTCAGTCACAGATTGTGACTGCCATTAAGCATTATTTTAGAATGATTTCAGTTATTGGTGTATGCCGTTTTAGACCATACTAAATTCCTATGAATGTGTTTATTAAGAAGGGTATCTTGTATGTAGGATTATTAATTATTGGATATGTATTGCTAAATTTTGAGATGACTGTTATGTATTTCATCTGTAGTGGGGTCTAACCATGGATAACAACAAGATCAACCACAGTCTGGTTCCTAGTATCGATGACTTGGATAATTACCTCAACAAACACAATTCCAACTTGGTATGGTTGCTTGTGGGTAAGACATCCTTTATTGCTGACATTCTCAGTCCCTCAAAATTTGACATTTGTGTCCAGTAGATTGATCATTTTCAAGTTTGCAACTGAAATAAAGTGGTTATCCTAAATTGCTTTTTAACCATTTTTGTGTGTGTTTTTCACAGCCACTATTCTGTCCTGTGGATGGATTATATACTTGACCTACTACAATTCCCGTAACATTGGACTCATCCTAACCCTCATTATCAACAGAGTATACAAAAATGGATATCTTCACATTGGTCAGTAAATGTGTGCTTATATGTGTGAGAAAGGAAAGAAAACCCAGGTGGATAAGCTCCTGATCCATGCTTTAGTGGGCTCAGTGTGGTGTTTGTGCTTGCAGGCTCATTTTCCTTTTCTGTGCTCTCCGGGAAGGTCATGTTCCGAGATGTCTACTACATCAATGAGGACATGTCAATTAGGTATCCCCGCCTGTTGAACAGTTTTACTCATTCATCGATCAGCCTGGCCTTTCTGCTCTGTTTAGGTTTTGTACACTGAACTGACTTTGCTTTTTTTTCCCCTCCTTGAAGTCTTGAAGTACTTCAGCACACATGCCTGAGACATCCAATACTACTTGAATTATGCTTTCACATTCCTGTTGAACGCTTCTTATATCAGCATAAGTCTAGAAGAGACAAAAATGTTAATGTTTCATTGACCAAACTACCAAATACGTTTCCTAGAATTCAAGATGGTTTCCTTATATTTCGCTGGTGGAAGATGTATAATCCCAATCAGAAACAGCATGGTAAGTGCAAAACCTTTTTGTACTATTTCCAATGTATTTTGTATTCTTGCATGAAAGTTATTACTAAGAAGTTTGTTTGGTAATAATTAGTTTTGACCTGGTGTTTTAGTTCAAACGTTCTAGCAAGTCTATGCATGGTCATGTCAGGTCAAATTCTGTAGAATTGTGATTAGATTTTGTTTCTGCCTGCAGACCCAAAGGCTGAGACACGGTTGTATGTCACCGTTAACGGCTTTGAGTTCCACGTATATAACCGCACAGATCTTTATGCGCGGCTTCAAGAGACATTTGGCTTGGAGCCCACCCTCATCCCGCCCCGGCGAGATGAGGAGAAGGGCCATGAGGAGCAAAACAGGTAACCGTAATCTCCCAAATCCTCCCCTGAAGCAATGTAAACACTAAGATTTGTTGTTGATTTACCTTTGGTTTATGTTTCTTCTGTATATCCCAAAGTGCACATGATTTATTTTTTGCTGAATACCTTGGGGGAACATGTTCTGCTGGCTAATAAAAAAAGCCTGATAAGTTTGTTGAAGGGTATTTCCTCTGTTGAATCAGTTGTATAGTTGTGACATTTTTTGCCCCATGCTCCTTTTGTTTGTATGAATGCTTTATCTCTGGTGCACACTTGTCTTTAAATAAAGGGATTTTGTGCGTTCTTTTTCAAGTGTTCACATCACAGCTGAATCTCAGGACCCCTCTTCATCTTGGAGGTCTCTCATACCTGTCATAAAACTCAACATCAGCACGGTGAGTACTGCAGTGAGGCAAGACTTGCTGTTCATTTGCTTGTAGAGCCCATATCACTCAGACACCCCCCTCCCTGATCTAACCAAGCTAAATGCTTCTTTCTAAACATCAGGAAAACTGGACTCAACCTCTTCCACTCCCCTCTTTGTCTCCCCCTCACTGTGTCCTCCTCAGGGTCGGGTAGCGTTCGGTAATAACCACCTTCCCCAGACTCTGTGTATGAGCTTTGATGACGCCTTCCTCACATATGCCACCAAGCCTCCTAGCAGCCACCTGGATCAGTTCATGCACATAGTGAAGGGGTCGCTGGAGAACGTGCGTGTGATGCTGGTGCCCAGCCCCCGCTACCTTGGCCTTCAGAACGATGAGTACGTTTCATCTGTCCACCACCAAGCCTTGCCCGGAAAGCCTCAGTAGGGTAGAAGTGTTTAGTGTGTATTTCAACCACACGCGTGTTAATGCTGTTCTAATGTGTTCATTAAGATTTATAAATCATGTGTTAAATGAATAAATGTCACCAGAGATCATTTACATAATTAAACTCAAAATTCAAGTTGAATTTAAAGATGTATAACTGGGGATTTAATAGGGCATATTTATTCTTGTTTATTTCACGTTTTATCTTTTGGGTCTTTTTATGAGTCTTGTGTGAGTAGTTCAGCACTGTTGTACAGCTCTCGCTTAGCATCTATCTGAATGTTTAGACATTTAAATTAGACTGCATTTAAATACTTAATGACCTAGTTAAAAACAGACTTGGCTCTGTGGAGGAAATGTGAATATATTGTTCATTAATACTTTGGGTAGCCTTGAAATGTGTCGTCAATAGTGCATAAATGGTGCAGATTTTTAAACTTGTTATTCCTTGAGCATGTGGGATTCCTTCATTTTAAATGAATTATAAGCTTTCAAGACACAAGAAAGATATTGTAACATATTAAAAATGTTTGTATGATAGTAAACAAGACATATTAAGCATCCATAAATGCCGCTCAAAACCCAACCAAATTGGCTCATTGATCCTAGCTGAGAGCAGCCTCAGTGGGATCCTAACATTCCAGTAAGTGCTCTTGATTGACAGCCTGCCATCACAGACTAACAGCCGGCTATATAATGGCATAAGCAAGAAGAATTGGAATCAAACAACTATACATGACCCTACCATTGAAAATGCAAATGAAGAATGCAAATCATTTTGAAATTTCAGTAACAGTAGGTGGGAACCTGCATGGACTTAACTGCATAATAACTAGCACTGACTATGAGTTCTCCTGTAGTTAATGTCAGTTTAGCCTAAGCAGGCTAACGCTAATGGAACTTTACTCAACATTGTAGTCACTCATTTCAGATTAGAAAGGCAGAAATTCTGAAAAATTGGCCATTTACTTTAGACTTTGGAATGGTATTAAAATGACAAACTTTGTATATGGGTATAGTTTAGCCAGATGATGGAAAATAGCTGATTTTGGAAGAAAACATAGATTAGGGTTCCCTGAGCTTTAAGATTTAGTTAGCACACTTTCCTTATGTTCAGTTACAAACAATTACTAAATATTTATAGTAGGTAGACACTTCCCACAAACAGCTATGTAATTAGATCAGAAGCACTAGGGGGAATGTTAATAATTGTATTAGTTCTCTAGTTAACAGGCTCATCTCTATTGAATAAACTCCTTTGAGAAAACTGCAAAACTGTCTTTTCTTCACCACCTGCTTGGTCTTTCACTGTTCCCTTGATATTATACATAATTAAGTGAGATGAAGTGAAATGAAGGCTCAGTGTGGTTGACACATTTTGTGTCAATGACATTAATTACAGTGTTTTAGGGGTTAAATGAGGTTTAATTGTATCTGACTATAAATGATTGTGTAAGGTCATGTACGGGCTAAAACATAATTATTAACACACAGTTGTTCCAATTACTTTGCTTACTTTTCAGGCCACCCAGACTCATGGGAGAGGGATTTGTTGTCATGCAATCAAACGATGTAGACATTTACTATTACCAGGATGAACCAGGTTTGTGCATGTTTTATTTTTTATCTATTCATTCATCTGTTCTTTAATGGATGATTATTAATGCAAGTGAACATTTCGACTGGCTATACTCCATGGCTTACAGTAATACAAAGGGCAGGTGAAGGTAATTGCTACTGCCCTTGCAGTGATGTGTGTTTGTATGCAGGTCTGGTCCCTGAGGAGCTGGAGAACGGGGATACGGAAGGCTGCTCTGAGGGTACTAAGCTTCAGGACCTGCCTCCATGCTGGGGCTTGGACATAGTGTGTGGGAAAGGAACAGACTTCAACTATGGACCATGGGCAGACAGACAGAGGTGTGTACACACACACACGCACACACACGGACAGACAAACACAGTGTTTCAGCATTGTTTCCTAATTTGCTGATTGTGTCTTCGCAGGGATAGCCTGTGGAAATTTTTCCTGCCTGCAGACTATCAGCCAATGAAAGTGAGTGATGTTCCCATGCCAGGGAAGGCCAGACAAATCCTGGCCTTCGAGCTCCGGATGAACATCATAGCAGATGCTACTATAGACCTGCTGTTCACCAAGAACAGGGTATACTTTCGCACTTTCTCCCTCTGTGTGTTTTACTTGTTTTTCAGTGTAGCTCACAGTCCACCTATTATTCATATTCATTTTCACAGGAGACGAATGCCATTCATGTGAATGTTGGTGCAGGATCATATTTGGAGGTCAACATTCCAATGACTATTGGAGAAAATGGTAATTATAAAATCTTTCATATTTGAAAGCTCCAATTTATGGTCTTAAATGATTTAGTTCTGTAAGATATATTTTGAGATCAAGGTTTTAGAACATATCATTTCTTCCTTCTCTCTCTTTCCCCCACACACCCAGGTTACTCCCCCACTGTTAAAGGCCAGTTACTGCATGTGGACACCACCAGCAGTATGCAGTACAGGACCCTTCTGGAGACTGAGATGCTGGCTGTGAGTTAACGTGGCTGTGTGTAGGGAGGTATATGTATGGGTGGGTGTATGGCCGGCGTATTAACTGTTTCTCCTTTCTCCTCCTGTTCAGTTCCACGTGATCGCTAGTTATCCACGTGTGTGGAACATGCCTCAGTCCTGGCAATGTGAGATTGAGGTGTACAAAGCCACTTACCACTTCATCTATGCACAGAAGAATTTCTTCACAGGTAACTACACTTAAATGTCTGGCCTGCAGCTGTACATCTTACAGGTGCTTGGGTCTGCCTTTATCTTCTCTTTAGAGTTGTTGCCCTTTTCTGATTTCATGTCATTCTGATTTCGTGTATAGATTTGATCCAAGACTGGGCCAGTGACAGTGAGCCAGATATCTACTCATTTGTTCCGTACTCCTGGAAGTTCAAAATGCTTTTACACCAGTTCGAGATGATATGGGCTGCCAATCAGCACAACTGGATTGACTGCTCCACCAAACAACAAGAGAATGGTGAGGGGGTCTAGTAAGGTAGTTGATATAATGCTTTAGGAACTCTGAAATTTCTATTAAAAAAAAAAAAAAACTTCTATAACTTTCTATAAGCCTCAAAAAAACTAACACTCCCAAATAAGTTTCTAGTGATTTGCAACACTACTATAATTCCTATAGTTTCCTAGTTTTGCATGCTGTTATTTTTTCAAAAGTCTTCCCAAGGATCCTCCTGAATCTGCTTCTTTTATCTTTCCAGTGTATCTCGCTGCCTGCGGAGAAACTCTGAACATTGACTTCACTTTACCCTTTAACGAGTTTGTTCCCACCACCTGTAACACACGTTTCTCTTTGAGAGTGAGTAGAGGAACTTAAACTTCACACACTCGTTTCTGGTTGTACTGGCAAGCTTAAGAACACCTTCATATGCCTCTGACTTTCTCCGTCGTTGCCTCTGATGGCTGATTGTTGGCAACTGTCCCTTATCTTTTTTCTCACAGGCTGAAGACACAGACATGCGTTTGTGTTTGCCTGACTGCCACCCTAGCCGATATCCCCTGCTCACCCTGGCCAAGGACTACCAGCACAGCAGGGCTGCTCCAGACAACGGCATGCAACCTGAGGCACAAGGAGCTCCTCCCAAGATCGGCAAGGCTCGCTGGAGGAACATGACCCATGCCGAGTATGGAGACTCTACCTTTTTTTATTCTTCCTTACTTTCATATTTTCATATGTCTGTTATACTGTTGGCTAATACTCATGGATTTTGGTTCGTCTAGGGCTGGATGGGTGGACTGCTGGAGTGTGCCAAATTTTCTGCTCATTATAGACTATACCTGGCATCCCATTTACCCTCAGAAATCTGACCAGCAGCTCAAACAGTCCTGTGAGTTATTTAATGTTCTAAGGCTGTTTAGTCACATTTATGCTTTTAAGCTGTGGGTTGTACGGTATGGCCAAAAGTTCAATATTGGGTTAATATGAGTAAGTGTTGTATATTCAAAATAATTATATAATAGCTGTGTTTGGGCCTGTGAGAGACTTATCACTCCTTATGTTTAAGGTTAACATTGGCCATGCTTCTAGCTCTGCATAAGTTAATTTGCATCTGTGTATTATCATGCCACTGCATGGTCTAAGTAAATATTAGAACTGAGCAGACCATAGTGTAAATACCTATCTTCCCCTGTCTGTAGTGTCTGAGATGGAGGACCACGCACCCCCTGTTCCTCCTCCCCCTCGGGTACCGTCTGACCCCAGCCTCTTACCCCCAGACCGGCTGCATGTGGAGATGGAACTCAGTCCTGACTCCCATATCATCCTTTATGGGCCCCTGCTGAGAGCATTGCTGTCTATTAAGGTACGAAGGAGCCTCTAAGCTAAACTCCCTGTGGCCCTAGGAGCGAGCAATTTATGTAAAGTCTATTGAGTTCTTACACAGCATGCTTCAACCTGGCTTGATGTACAAGAACACAAACTGATCGAAAAGCACAGTTTTTGTCTTAGTAAGTTAAAGTAAGACAGTTCTGCTCACTGTGACTCTGTGGGTTTGTGCAGGAGAACTACTTTGGTGAGGATGACATGTACACTGACTTTGAAGAGTCTCTGTCCAGCCCAGTCCTGAGTTCATGTTCCTCATCTTCTGGCTGGACTGGAGTGGGTTTGGAGGAGAACAGCCACAAAGACATGCCCCACCCTCTCACACTACGCCCCTGGGACATAACTGTGCTCATCAATGTTCACAAGGTCCATGGGCGCCTGCCTACGGTGGGTAAAATGCACACAACAACTTTGGTTGTGATCATTAGTGGCATTATGGCAGAACCTTGTGGAACCCCATGCACATATTTTTGCTAATGAAGCTTTGTCTTTGTATGACAGCATTGTAGCACTGACAGTCCAGAAGGTCCGACTGGGTGTCTGGAGCGTCTGTGTTTTGAGATGAAGAAGGGCTACAAAGAGACCTTGCTCCAGCTTGTCCTCTCTCCTCTTCACGTGTTTGTCAGTGATAACTACCAGGTGGTCTTCATGTTGCCTTGCTATGATGGTGGTCATTTTATCTCAGGTCACACAGAGCTTTTAAACAGTTATTTTATTTGCTGTCATTCTTGCATCTTCTCTTTATTGTACAGCGTCCTGCTGTTGACGGAGTGTTGCGTGATGGACACCTGAGTCTCTCAGGTCTACAGATGCGAGCTCATGCCATGTTCTCAGCTGAAGGGCTACCAGTGGGCAGCGACACACTTGAGTATGCCTGGCTAATTGATGTGCAGGCTGGCGCTCTCACGGGCAAAGTCACTGTGCCGCAGGTGGGTGGCAGAATGTGATTAAAGTCTGGATTACTTCGCATATAATCGAGTGAATCAGTCTGGGGATGAAGTGTAAGTGATGATGGGCGATGATATTTGTGTCTTTGTTTCAGTGTGCCTCCCTGCTAGAGTGGGGTGAGTCTTTTTTGTTTCATGTGGTGTCTCGAGAGTTCCAGCTGGAGCAGCCTAAACCCTCTGCCACTTGTCAGCATGGAGTTGACCAGAGAGTCTGTGACTCCAAGGTGGGACTTTTCACTGAGAACTTGCACATGAATCAGAACCACTCTGCTATGGTGCCAGAAAGTGAACTTGCTGAACTGAAGCGTATAAATTGTGTGTGCAGTACGCAGCCTTGCCTGGACCTTGTCGGACATCTGAAGACTTAAAGTATACGATGACTCGGTTGTCAGTGGATGGAGCCCAGGTTTTCATCGTGGAGCACGGCTGTGCAGCCAACATTAAGGTCCGTCGCAGAAATGGCCCCATGCGCTCTACCCCATGTATAGCTGAATGAACATTGCAGCAGTCACTCATCTGGAGCTGTTATGGCAGTACTGATCTAGAGGGACTTTCTTAAGGTAAATCTACAGTAAATATAAGTATTAGATTGAGTGTATGTGTGTGTTCCCTCCTCAGACAGGAGCGCTGAGGCTGGCGAACTGTAACCTGCACACAGCAGCGGTAGGGGAGGGCATCAGTGCTGCTCTTCAGGATGTTGTTATTGCTCAGTTCATCGAGCAGCAAGAAGTAGCAAGGCAAGGCCTGCCTCAACCCCTCCTGCGACGATCTAACTGGCTAGAGGCTGGCTCTGTGACCTTTAACCTCATCACTGCGGATGTGGCATTGGCTGCTGACCATCCAGCCAAACATGTGGTGCAGAGGCAGTTCCTGGAACTCCATGACATGCAGACCAAGAGGTGAGTGCATTTATAAGCCATAAATGCCTTACAGCCACATTTGCCAGGCATTGTCAAAGGATTGCCCACTTCCACAATGCAGAGGACTCCACTATCAATTTAACCAGGTAGAATCTAATAAAAAAAATTCAATCATAAAAAACTCATTCACAGTTATGTTTACACGTTTGAATTGTAATAGACACAGGAATGCCAGTAACGCATACAATTTCACACCGAAGGAAAATCATCCATAAATGATTTTTAAAGCACTAGTTGCTTGCCATGCTTATAGTGTTGCATGCGTATAGTGTTGTGGTGAAAGTGTGTGTGTGTGACTGTGTCTGTGCATCAGGCTGTGGTTCTTGTGGCCAGAGGAGAAGTATAAGCGAAGCAGAAACCGTTGTGGGTGTTTGGGTGGATGCCGTTTTTTCGGAGGCTCAACTGGTGGTTTGGACTTTTTCCGCTTGGAAGAAATCACCCCCTCGTCAAGCTCCGCCTTTTCAAGTGGCAGTGCTGAGAATGACATGAGCTATGGCCAATCATTGTTGCAACCTGGGGAGTGGATAGTCACCAAAGAACAACCTAAACTACCTGACAGTATGTTAATTACTTTACTCTGGATTCCTGTTTCTCTGTCTCACTCAGCTGCCTTGTTTAGGTGCTTTCCTTGGGCTTTGCATTTTGTTGCTTTTCATATCTGATTTAACGTAATACTTTTTAAAACATTTTAATTTCATATTGTAGACTTGATGTACATGCTGGTTAACTCTGTCTTTTTTGCAGCTAAAGGCGTGGGCATACGTAAGGATGCATGTTCTCCTGTTCCGATGGCTGACATGGAGAGGCGTGGCCAGCATCTGAGTCTACAGGTACCTCAGCGTTCTCACAGCTCTGCCTCTTCCTCTGAGGAAAACTCATCTTCCAGTGCTGCCCTACCACTGCTGGCTAGCGAGCGAGAAAGCCCCTCCCCCTGTGCAGAGTGAGCGTCTTAAATGCACACACACACACAGCCAAGTAAATTAAATTGGGATAGTATGATTGTATGTTTATGGAAGTCTCATCATGAATTCATATAATCTGTGTGTGTGTGTTTGTACAGGTTAATGAGTGTGACCACTGATGGACCTGTCCCTGAAGGTCAACCAATGCGTTCTCCTCTCCGCTCACCCCTTAAACGCCAGTCATCTGTTCATTCGGGCCGCCTCGGTAGCACCAAGAGCCTATCGGCTGCTGTTTTTGCAGAGAAGGCTCCACCCCCTGCCGGTGTGCAGTTTAGCAGCGAAGTGTCCCGTAGTGATGAAAATGTTTTAGACTCGCCACGACAACGGCGGAGCTACAGCTCATTCCCTTTCACTCCTTCGGCAGATTCGAGCACTTTCCATCAGTACCGCTCAGTGGACTCTTCCATGTCTGTTGCCGACAGTGAGGCTTATTTCAGTGCCAATGAGGACTTTGAGCCAATCAGCAGTGACGAGGGCCCGGGCACATACCCTGGAAGGAAACGGAGACGGAGACAGCAAGGACAGCCCCATATTGAACATAGTCGCACATCAATATATCACAGTGTAGAAGGGCCACTTTCACTTACAGAGCCCCGCCTACCTCAGTTGCCTAGCCACGCCTCCCAGGCATCTTTTGTCTCCGCACTTGGGTTGGAAGAAGAGGGCTCCTTGGACACAGAGAGAGCTGATCCTGGTTTGCTAACAACGCAGCCCCACCTGATGGCTTGTTACCATAGTTATCTTGCACATTATCACGTGTCAAACTGGTCTGTCAGGCAACCCACCAATAAAAGAACATCCAAGTCATCTCTGCACCGGCCTCTGGACTTGGACACACCCACTAGTGAAGAAAGCTCTGTGTCTTTTGATCAGTTGTCCATTCCTTCCTTTAAGGTGTGTATGTGTGTATTCGTGTTTGATTTCTAGAGCTCATATTAACCTTGAAACGTATGCTATGAAATGTCATGGGATTTCTCTGATGTTCTGCAGATTATGAAGGCAGGTCTATCTGCCAGCTCGCTGTTAGACAGGGGGGTTCAGCTCATGGGAGATTTAAGCAGGTAACGTGACATGGTGCACCGATGCCTTACTCTTGTATGTGCCATTTATGAGCATATGTCTAGTATTTACCGATATGTTTGCGTGTGCGTGTGTCTGTCTGTGTGTGTTAGCACTCCATACACCCCTCTTGACAAGCGAGCAATGGAAAACACTGATGAGGACACGACCACGGAAGACTGGACCATGGATCAGCCCCTGGCCCAGACTAGGACCACCGCTATCGTCGAGGTGAAAGGAGCAGTTAATGTGGTGCTCACACCCCTGGTGGCAGAAGCGCTGGACAGGCCAGTACTCCATTAGCAACCTGGATGTTTATTAATGAGCTTTAATGGATGACATAATGTAGGCTCAATGTTGCTGTATTGTGTCCTGCAGGTACATCAGGTCCATGGTGCACTATGCCAGCATACGTCATCCAGCTTCCATCCTAGATGATCTTCATGGCAAAGTGCTGAATGAGGCATATCAGATCAGCAAGTCCACGGTGTCCGAGTCCGTAAGTAACCGTGTACATGCTCCAGGCATGTGGAAAATGCAGGCATGTTTCTCTGCTGTGGTGAAATATAGATAAATGAAGACAAAGACATCAGTTATAATTCTTTCAACATGTGTGTGCGATGCAGAGTACTGGCAAGCCAGAGCATAAAATCTCTAAGACTGAAGGCACCACTCCAGGATCCCTGAACATGTCACACGGCCAGACAGACCTGTCAATCAAACCAGACAATGTGAAAATAAAGGGCCTGCAAGCTAATGTTACCATCCCAAAGGTATCTGTGTCTGTGTGTCGGTGCTTCTGTGATGCATAGAAAATCTGCAGATCGACTGTGTGTGTGACTGTGTGTGTCTGCGCACACATCTGCAGGTGAATCTTTGTGTGCTGCAAGCCTCAGTAGAAGAAGGTTCTCCCTCTAATAAGAACATCACACATGTCTCTCTTGTGGCCCTCTGCTTCGACAGAATTGCTACCCAGCTCCGAATGAACAGGTATGAAGAAGCGTACACCCATATGCTCTCATCTCTCTCACTCTCTATATCTCTTCTACAGGATGGTAAATAATGGGAGCAAAGAGACTGTTATGTTGCGTTTAACATGGCGTAATGTACAGGGGAATAGTGGAGGACACGGAGAAGACCTCCGCAGTGCTGGAGAAGTTCTCATCGGCCTCCAAGATGGCACCTCAGTCCAGTGGCTCCTTGCGCTCCAATGCTGGCGTGGAGAAAGGCAAAGAGATCGCGGCCAGACTCAACATCCATCGCATACACAGCCAGCTGCGTGGGCTGGACTCGTCAGGTGGGTGCCCAGATCGCCATGCTCACGCCTGCACCATTTATCAGCTCTGTAGCAGTTCACGTGGTTAAGAATTTGCATTAACCTGCCGGTCACTTCATGAGGTTTTTGCTGTGTTTGCAGATCTGGGTGCGAGTGCTATAACTGCCATTCCATTTGAGAAGTCCAAAGTCCTCTTCAGCCTAGAGGAGACGGACGACTTTGCCTTAGTGGATGAGACAGAAGCTTCAGTCACCATGGACCACATCCCAGATCACGCCTCTGACCCCTCCCGATCTGGGGCGAGCCCTGAGAAATGGGGTTGGATCATGTTTGAGTGTGGGATTGAGAACCTCACTGTTAAAGGTATTGTCCATGACTAGGAATATGGTTACATTGCTTTGTAAGTAATTAGTCATGCTGTGAAATAGATGTGTGTGTGTGTGTTTGTGTGTGTGTTTGCTTGGTCGTTCTGCTTTTCCCAGGGGGACGTCAGTCAGGGGCAGTGCTCTACAGCGCATTTGGAGTGATGAGTGGTGCTGAAGCTGGTGTTAGGGGCGGGGTGTCAAAATCAAATGGTTCGAGTGGCTCTCAGACAGGAAGTGGCTACAGCACTGATGTATCTGATGACAACCTGCCCAACGATACACACAGCCCCACCTCTGAGCCCAACAACAACTCGGACTCCGACGAGCAGGTACTGACGCGTCATCTTCTATCTGATCGAGCCAGCCTCTGTTTCGTGATGCTTTCTCACTGGCTACAAATGTTGGTCATTTTAAGGACGAGGGGGTGGAGTCTGACGACTTGAAGAAGGACCTCCCCTTGTTGCCCCCTCCCCCTGACTCCAGCAGTATGAAGCTTACCATAAAGGAGATCTGGTTCAGTTTTGCCGCTCCAACTAACATACGCTCGCAAACACAGGCCATGTCCAGGTATAAACAGTCAAACAGTCACGTGGAAGTTCATTTGGCCCCTAACAAACTTGGCCTCTTACTAAACCAAGGTAAAAACCTTCCACTGTTCCGGATTTTCCGGATGCTCTGTTTTGTAACAGGCAGCTGAACCTGTTGAGCACAGCGACCCCTGCAGTTGGTGCATGGCTAGTGCCGATCGACCAGCTGAAATCCTCACTGCAGAAACTGGAAATGGAGGCCACCCTGCGTGTGTGTGCCGTTATGGGCTGCATCATGACCGAGGCTCTGGAGGTCAGAAATACACCCCCCGGATGAGTACGAATACACGTTCAGCACTTTCAGCTCAAAGGTAGTCCCACTGATCTGATAAGTGTGTGTGTTTTATTGTAACAGAAAAAGAGCATTCACATCCCATTACGGAGCAAGTATAATCGCGTGACCAAGCGAGCACGGTACCTTCACGAAAACCCGTCCTGTTTGTTGTGTAATATTTTACACCGCTACCTACAACAAGCAGATTACAGTATTATAGAGGAGGCTACTATGGTAAGAGTTCATACTGTTACTGTGTGGGGGTGGGGAGAGGAAGGGAGGAACATTTTTTTTGCACATTCTAACTTTTCTTCTCTCGTTGCTCAGAATGATGGCCTCCCTGCCCTGGTCACACTGAAAAAAGGTTTGGTCGCTTTGGCGCGACAGTGGATGAAGTTCATCATCGTCACCCAAGCCTTTAAGGCAGTTGGCCTGCTACGACCCAATCAACTGCCAAAACCCAAAGAGCCCGCACCTACAGATCTGGACCCCACCATCTGTGTGGATAGTGGCGCTGCCCTTCAAAGTGACACCAGTGCTGATGGTGTGGAGTTTGAATTTGATGCAGGTAACGCATGCGCACACACACACACACACACACACACACACTGTACATACGTGCTGTTTTGATCTATAATACATGTTCCTCTGGTTGTCATGCTGTGTTTAGGCACTGTTAGTGAGCACACAATGCTACTGGAGGGTGTGTGCAGTCGCCCTGTTCCCACTGGAAATTCGGCTCCTGTGAGTGGTGTTGAGATCATGAGGAAATTGTCTAAATCTCACACACACAATGAGTCCGGTCTTAGGATAAAGGTATGTGACGAATGTCATTTAGTTTTCAGTTGTGTTATTGGTGTGATGTGTTATGAACTTGTAATACTGTTGTCGTTATTGCTTTCAGGGGTCCCATCCTTACCAGTCTCTTAGTTACACAAGTGGAGACACAGCAGCTGATTCGCCAGCTCATGTGAGTCGGACAGGGCTTCAGTCCAATCATAGCCCGCGCAAGGAGTCATTGCTAAGCTACCTGACAGGAAGCTTCCCTAGCCTCCATAACCTGCTGGATGCCACGCCTCCTCGCACTAGTGAGCCAGTGGCAGCCAAGAGCAGCTCTCTGACACGTACAGGTATACTGCCAACTTCAGATGGAAAGTGGTTCCATTAAATATCTAATCTAAATATGTACACTGCCTGGCCAAAAAAAAGGTTACACACACTAATATTTCGTTGGACCGCCTTTAACTTGGATTACAGCACACATTCGATGTGGCATTGTTTCCACAAGCTTCTGCAATGTCACAACCTTTATTTCTGTCCAGAGTTGCATTAATTTTCCCCCAAGATCTTGTATTGATGATGGGAGATTTGGACCACTGCACAAAGTCTTCTCCAGCACATCCCAAAGATTCTCAGTGGGGTTCAGGTCTGGACTCTGTAGTGGCCAATCCATATGTAAAAATGATGTCTCATGCTCCCTGAACCACTCTTTCACAATTTGAGCCCAATGAATCCTGGCATTGTCATCTTGGAATATGCCCGTGCCATCGGGGAAGAAAAAATGCATTGATGGAATAACCTGGTCATTCAATATATTCAGGTAGTCAGCTGACATCATTCTTTGGGCACATGACATTGCTGAACCTAGACCTGACCAACTGCAGCAACCCCAGATCATAGCGCTGCCCCCACAGGCTTGTACAGTAGGCACTAGGCATGATGGGTGCATCACTTCAGCCGCCTCTCTTCTTACCTTGATGCACCTATCACTTTGGAACAGGGTAAATCTGGACTCATCAGACCACATGACCTTCTTTCATTGCTCCAGAGTCCAATCTTTATGCTCCCTAGCAAAATGAAGCTGTTTTTGCCAGTTAGCCTCACTGCCAAGTGGTTTTCTTAAGACTATACAGCTGTTTAGTCCTAATCCCTTGAGTTCTCGTGTGTGTGTGTGTGTGTGTGTGTGTGTGTGTGTGTGTGTGTGTGTGTGTGTGTGTGTGTGTGTGTGTGTGTAAATGCTCTTACTTTCACTATTAAACATATCCCTGAGTTCTACTGTTGTTTTTCTTCGATTTGATTTCACCACGTTTACATGATCGCCGATCACGATCATTCAAGATTTTTTTCTGACCACATTCCTTCCTCAAAGATTGTTTCCCCACTGTCCTTCCACATTTTAATAATGCGTTGGACAGCTCTTATCCCGATTTTAGTAGTTTCAGCAATCTCCTTAGATGTTTTCTCTTTTTGATCCAATAATTTGACCCTTCTGAAACAGATTGAAACATCTTTTCCACGACCACAGGATGTGTCTTTTGACATGGTTGTTTAACAAATGAGAAGCTACTCACTGCATCAGTTAGGGTTAAATAACTTGTTGCCAGCTGAAACATAATCACCCATGCAGTAATTATCCAATGGGAGGCTCTTACGTATTTGCTTAGTTAAATCCAGGTGGTGACCTTTTTTTTGGCCAGGGTGTGTGTGTGTGTGTGTGTGTGTGTGTGTGTTTATATATATATATATATAAAATAAATATAAATATAAATAAAAAAATCTCATTGAAGTATCACCATTTGGTGTTGCCTAGGTAACAGCCTTGGCACAGATGTGCTCACTGAGCATCCTCTCTTGTCTGAGCCGTGCTCCGTCAGCTTCTACAACTGGATGTCCATCGCTGTGGGAAACCGCTCAGGGGGCAACGTGCAGGAGTCTCCAATCAACCGCTCTCAGCACAACAGCCTGCAGACAGGAGGTGTGTGGGCATGCATGTGGGCCTTTGTGGCTTTGGCATGTGTGTGTTTCTACACAGTGATGAATAATGTATTGTTCCTCTGTAGGCATGCTCCCAACCATTCCGTCAGCATCTGACTTTAACACAGTTCTATCAAGTGATCAGAACACGATGGACACGCACTCTCAGCACTCACACTCACAACACAGCACCAGCCAGGAAGACCTGCTGGAGCAAGACGAGACCAACCTCTGCCCTGCAGCGGTGCAGCTGGCTGATGCACAGGTGTGTGTATACACACACCCAAACTCCCACACTCAATTAATACATTTGAAATTTAATTTGATCATATCTTTAACTTTGTGTGTGTGTGTGTGTGTGTGTGTGTGTGTCTAGGTGGTGTTTAAGCCTTTGCTGAGTCACACTGGGATTCAGCCTCAGGATGCACCCCCACTTAGCTATAAGATGTATTTCGGAGAGCATCTGTCCTTCAGTGGGACTCTGGAGTGTCTGAGGGCTGACATTGTGGACTCAGACACCAGCAAAGACAGGAAGAACAAGAAAGTGCGCAGGTAATGCACATCTCGCTTTGGCTTCATGCAGATCCACGCCTGCAAAGTTACTGTGATTAGAGCCATCAGGATTGATATTTATGGCAACCATGGCTTATAACTTTTTTTGGTTAGTCAGATTTAGCTGATTGTCATGTTCATCACAGTGTATTAGATGTAGTACAGGGCAATATTCAAGCAGTAATCTATTACTGTGTGACAGCATAGTTTGTGTATGTGTGTGTATGTGTGTATGTGTGTGTGTGTGTGTGTGTGTGTGTGTGTGTGTGTGTGTGTCGCAGGCAGGGCATGGTGAACCTCCCGCCTTTGGAGTTCAAACCTGCTCTGATGATCGAGACGTTCAGCGTGAACGCCGTCGTGCTGGAGAAGTGCATGTCGTCTGTGCCGTCGACCAGCGCGCTCTCCTTCCATGAGCTGAGCCGGCGGCCACAGGCGAGTGTGCACTGCCACTTCACGCTGGCCTGCCAGGCCATCCGCCAGCACGTGGACATGGCACTGGTGCGCCTCATCCACCAGTTCAGCACCATGATCGACGACATCAAGGCCACGCAGACGGACATTAAGTTGAACCGCTACACAGCCGGCTCCGCCTCGCCCACACCCACCTTCAAGGGGCGCCCGTACCGCGAGTTCCGCTCGTCCGAGTTCAGTCGCAGCTCCCGCGGCAGCCTGAACGGTGTGCTGCGCCTCACTGCGCAGAAGAACAAGCGTGTGGGCGCCGGGTCGGGCATGGACACGCTGCCGCGAAACCGGGAGCCACGGGGGCGGAGCTCGCTGGGAAGGTCCGAGAGGCGCACGTCCAAGGCGTCGCGCAAAGGCTCGCGAGATGTGGCCGACCACGTGGCCATCCAGATGGACGACTCGGACTCGATCACGGTGTCGGAGCAGAGTGAGCCGTCGGCCGAGTGCTGGCAGAACATGTACAAGCTGCTCAACTTCTACTCACTCATCTCGGACCCGACAGGCATCCTGGAGAAGACCCAAGAAAACGGGCTGTCAGGTTGGCAAAGCAGTACTGCCGCTGTTTAGGCCTTTTGGCTGAGCCTTCTAGCTGTTTTGCGTTTGAAGAGTTTTTTTGGCTTTTCTCCTTCATAGATGGTGGGCGGAGCCCTGCAGAGCCCTCATGCCGCTTGGCATTGGACTCGGAGGCGGAGTCTCCGCCAAGCCGGCCAGGGCGGAGACGGAGCTTGGTGAGCTCAGAGCCTCAGCATGTCACGCTGATCGTGTTCGGAGTGGGTATGGTGAACCGTACACACCTGGAGGCAGACATCGGAGGACTGACCATGGAGGCAGAACTAAAGAAAATACACGGCAGCTTCACACTGAAGGAAAAAATGAAGGGTAACTGCTACAAAATCACACCCACTCTTCATTCCCAGTGCCCATGCACACGCATTAACACATCTCTCGCCCTGCACAGATATCCTTCATCAGAAGATGACTGAAACCTGTGCGTCGGCTCACATCGGCGGTGTGAACATTGTGCTTCTGGAGGGCATTACACCAGACATCCAGTCAGTATGAGCTTAAGCCTAGCCATACGGCCCACTCATTTTGACCTAAACTCTAAAATTTGATCTGTAACCAACCTAAGCACCAATATGTATTTTTAAACCTTCGCTACAAAACACTTCACAACTTAATTACAGCATGTGTGCTACCTCTGGTATGCAGTGAAAAATGTTAAATAAATTTTTATGTTACTTTCAGTGTGATATTCTGACATGTTGACAGTGTTTTGTCTTTTGTGTACTTGTTTCCTTATTAGTTATTTTATCTGTTTATTTTTTAACCTTGTTTTTTAGATTTTATCTAATGGACATATTGGCCATTCTTGGGTTATTTTGAGAGAACTTTTTCTTTCTTTCTTTCTTTCTTTCTTTCTTTCTTTCTTTCTTTCTTTCTTTCTTTCTTTCTTTCTTTCTTTCTTTCTGTCTTTCTGTCTTTCTTTTTCTGTCTGTATTTTCTTTCTCATGTTCTCTTGTCTCTTTCTCTCTGTTTTTCTGCCTCTCTCACTGGCAGACTGGAGGACTTCCCAACCTCCCCTACCAGCACAGCCAAGCAAGAGTTTCTGTATGTTCCACTTCCTTTCTACAAACCTTCCTTATTCCCCATAACCCTTTTTACAACCTCTCATCACTTCTTGCCTGTGAGCTCAACTCCCGTGACCGACGCAGTTTAACACTATAAATTGCAGAGCTTGTCTGTGGCTTTTTTGGAACATTTGTATGTTTTCTTACTCCATCGTGTGCTCTACTAAAAGTGATCATTATGTGATGCCTAACTAGTCTGTGTACAGTGTTGGGTCATTTACTGTTAAACAGTGACATCAAACAAGACAAGCAAGGGGACAAATGCATTTATTCACAGATGTCATAAATTGAATTTCCATGTATAATCTGGTTTTGTAAAGGTTTGGTGATTTTTGTTTTATTTGTGTGTGTGTGTGTGTCTGTGTGTGTGTGTGTGTTTTAGGACGGTGGTGAAGTGTAACATTGCTAAATCTCAGGCTCTGTACAGCGCTCAGCGTGGGCTGAAGACCAATAACGCTGCTGTGTTTAAAGTGGGCGCCATCATGATCAACATCCCACAACACCCTGCAACGCTGCACAGCATGATGGTGCGCAGCTCGCACCAGCTCTCCAAGCAGATCTCCGACCTCATCCGGCAGCCTGCCAATTCGTGAGTCAGATGCAAACTTGGAAAAACAACTGAGAAGCCTCACTCCACTACCATACTTTACATTCATGGTATCCCATGTTCTTCCAGATACTAACTCGGATCAATTTAATTTCAGCCCACCCCCAAACAGGGAAGACACACCCACCCCACAGCCATCTGACAAGGCCTCAAGTGTCAATCAGACTCCAGTCGAAGCTATCGAGTTCCCGCAGCTACCCGAAGGCCTGGAGAAGAAGCCAATCGTGCTGAAGTTCAGTGCCATGCTGGATGGCATCACCATCGGTGCCGCCCTGCTGCCCTCCCTCAAGGCAGAGTACAAGATGGGCAGAATGAAGAGCCATGGGATGACTGGTACTGGCAATTGCATTATTACTGGATAGTGATGTGTGGATGATGTGCCAAATGAGTTATTGAATTCTGCCTTTAAGAGGTTTTTTTTTTTTTAATAGATCCTGGTTTATTGGTCACTCAAACTAGAAGCTGCTACACCCTGAATGTGTAATATTCAGTCTGTAGCAGTACTGTAGAGGAGAAAGCATTGTGCTAAATTGGTGCTATAATGTTCCTCGTTGCTTCGCAGGGGCCCAGACGAGGTTCACGTTTGAACTGCCCAATCACAAGCTGTGCTTCCAGTCTAAGGTGTCGCCGGTGGACATGTCGGCCATGCCTCCCTCTGCCAGCCTGACCCTCCCACCGGTCACCATGTCAGGGGAATACATCATTCAGGAGCACGAGGGCCACAGCGACACGGCCTGGGCCCCCGACGACATGCCCACCAAGCATGGCAGCTACCTGCAGGGCAACTACCTGCGGTGCCTGGCTGAGGTGAGTGAGTCGCACCGAGTGACTGAGGTGGATTTACGCCCATCTTTGTCGATCACACAGGCTTCGCGTTTTACTTTATTGTGGATGGCAACTGAGCTTGAGTTTGTTCTTTGACCTTCAGATCGGGTCATTTGAACACAGTCTGACCACAGACCTGCTCAACCACCTGGTGTTCCTGCAGAAGGTCTTCATGAAGGAAGTTAATGAGGTCATCCAGAAAGTCTCAGGTGTGCAGCCCAACAGATTCTAATGATGATGAATGTGTTACGGGTGCTGCAATGAATCAATGATTGAATCACATATCAAGTGTGGGATATTGGCATATGTAGTGGTGCGATGTTTACTCTGTGTGTGTGTGTGTGTGTGTGTGTGTGTGTGTGTGTGTGTGTGTGTGTGTGTGTGTGTGTGTGTGTGTGTGTGTGTGTGTGTGTGTGTGTGTGTGTGTGTGTGTGTGTGTGTGTGTGTGTGTGTGTGTGTAGGGGTAGAGCAGCCCATTCCTTTGTGGAATGAATATGACGTGTCCGCTGATGGGGACAAGCCTAAAATCCTGCTCTACTCTCTCCACCTCATGTTTAAGGTATAATATAACCCTTTATTTTAATTTGTTTGGCTAGACTGGCTGCTTAGTCAGGCCTCACTTTTTATTTTGTTCTAATAATTAGGCCATGCTGATTAAACACCATTTCCCCATTAAATAGAAATTATGCATCTAAGGTTGAATTTCTTAAGTGTGCTTAATCATGAATAATGACAGCACCGTATATGATCAACATGACTAATGAATGACTAATTGTAGGGCATTCAGATGACTGCCACCACTCCCTCTATGAGAGCTGTGCGCTTTGAGACTGGTTTAATCGAACTAGAATTGTCCAATCGAATTCAGTGCAAAGCTACACCAACAGGCAGCAGCTATCTGAAGCTGTTTGGGAAATGTCAGGTGGATCTGAACCTTGCACTGGGACAAATTGTCAAACACCAGGTATTCTTTTTCTTTTTTTCTTCCCATACACCAATGTTCACTTCACGCACTATTGTAATACTTCTTAATTTGTGATGCTGCTCTTTGTGTTAGGTCTACGAGGAGGCCGGGTCAGATTTCCATCAGGTTGCATATTTCCGCACTCGGATTGGCTTACGAAATGCTCTCCAGGAGGAAATCAGTGGCTGCTCTGACAAAGAGGCAGTCCTTATCACACTTAACCGTCCAATAGTATTTGCCCAACCGGTAGCATTTGACAGAGGTAAGCCAATATTGTACTAGGGAAGTCTGTAAATTAATAATTACACCTTTTTGCATCGGCACGTTGATAGTTTTGTGTGTGTGTGTGTTTCAGCTGTACTGTTCTGGTTGAACTATAAGGCGGCCTACGATAACTGGAAGGAGCAGCGGCTGGCGTTAAACTCCGACATCCACATGGCCACTAAAGAGGTGGTAGACAAACTCCCAGGGATCCAGCAGAGCAGTGTGCAGGCCTTCAGCACGCTGTTCCTGCAGCTCACAGTTAATGACCTGGGCATCTGTCTGCCCATCACCAGCACCTCACAGGTGAACACATGCCCACGTCTGCACACGCGCGCTCTCCTGCAGTGACTTAAGAAACGAACATGCCACATGCTCACTTGTGTGCAGTTTTACACAGGAGCATGGGTGGATGGCCTAATCGGACGCACTAATGTTTTGCGCCTCCTCGCTTTTGTTTCTTAGGCCAATCACAGTTTGGATTTTGACACTGGCTCAGCGCTGGTGCTGACCATAGAGAGCACTCTGATCACGGCCTGCTCGTCTGAGTCTCTGGTCAGCAAAGGCCACTTCAAGAACTTCTGCATACGCTTTGCAGAGGGCTTCGAGACCTCGTGGGACGACTGGAAGCCTGAGGTCAGAGGAGACCTGGTCATGAACGCCTGTGAGTAGCATTCAGCAGCAATCGCACGAGTCCGTACAGGGCATGAGGCTTGCTCCACCATTAGCTAGCACTGGATAGAAGCTCGGTAGTTGGATTTGATTTAAACAAGATATCTGTTGTCATCAGGTGTTGTGCCTGATGGCACGTATGAGGTTTGCTCAAGAACCACTGGCCAAGCTGCTGCAGGTACGGGTGTGTGTGCGCGCGCCTGTGTGTCTGCACCTGAGTGCATGCATGCTTGGGTGCAGTGGGTGTGGTTGTCTGTCTGTGCATGTGTGTACATGTTTGGGTGTGGTGGGCGTGGCTGTGTGAGAGGGTCTGTGCGTTTCTGAGGGCAAACTGCATGTCCATCCTGCAGAGAGCAGCAGTGCGGGTACTTGGACTCTCAACGTGCTGTGGAAGATGTGTGGGATTGACGTGCACATGGACCCCAACATTGGCAAACGGCTCAATGCCCTGGGCAACACCCTCACTTCACTGACCGGCGAGGAAGATGTAGATGACATCACCGACCTGAACTCTGAGACCATAGCTGACCTGTCCGACGAAGACGAGAGTGATGACATGTCCCCCACTGTGACCGTGGTCAGTGTTCCCTCCTAAACGTCTAATCTTTAGCCAGCACGGCTGGTGCTGGTCAACATGTCTGTATGTGTGTGTATATAATGAAACGGATGTTTTTAAATTTGTTTTCTTTTTGTCACATGTCTTGACATCACTTGTTTAATATCTTTTTTGGGAGTTTGTTTGCGTTCCTGTCAGTATTTACATTACATGGGAACCCCAGAGCAAGTGTTTCTTTTTTCGTGTTTGTATGTTTGTGGGAGTGTGCTTTGCTAGCTGTATGAGTATGTCTGACCATTGTTTACAGTCTTTGGAGGGGGATCTCAGCCCCAGAGTATCGTTCAGGAAGCGGCTGGTGAACAGAATTCTGGGCATTAGCCCCCCACTGCCCCCCCCCTCTCCATCGGCACACTCCGACTCTCGGGAGGCTTCTGCCTCGTCCATCACTCGCGCCAAGTCGAGGAGCGTTCGGCTGCCTCCTTCTGCCAGTGCACACAGAGCTAGACACCCTAGACCCCTGTCCTGGGGCTGTGTATGTACTAGAGAGCTCCCGGCTGTCTCTGGCCATCTCGTCAACTGTCTTTCTCTCAGTCACTCTTGGGTGCTCTCTGTCTCTTGTGCTCGGTCGCTCTCTCTCTCTCTCTCTCTCTCTCTCTCTCTCTCTCTCTCTCTCTCTCTCCTCTGCATTCTTATTTCTCTGCATTCATATGGCTCTCGGGTGGAAAATCTTCTGAAAGCAAACCTCATCTCACAACTCATGGGCAGTGTTCATTCTGGTTATTCCGAGTCATTTTACAAACACCATATTGGACATGTGATCGTCCATTGACAGTTCTTTATAGTTTTAACATTTTGTCATACTTTTGGGTTGGGATGAAGTCTAGTATAGATCAACTTTTTCAGAATATTTCAGACTTTATGACTAGAAGTCAGTGACTTGAAATTGCTGGTGTCCTGTCAGTGTTGGAAGTGCAGGGTCAGCTTGGACTTTTCTGGAACCTCTTGCTCACTGTCTGATACCTGATTTCTTCTCACTGTAAGAAATGGGTGACCAATCTCATTTCAATACCTCTTTCCTCCAATCACAGAGGGCTCAAAGGGTATGTTGCTGTGTGAGGATGTATTTCATCGTGCTTCAGTAATGAGTGTGCATGTGTGTGCCCCTGTGTGAGTGAGGTGGGCTGGTGCTTTGATTTCATTATCGTGGTATAATAAGTGTGTGGGACCGCAGAACATTCCTGAGGCATGTGCTGCTCTAGGTGCATCGCACTGCTCAGTTTGGGATCTCTCTCTCTAGCTTTCTCGCTCTCTCGGTGCTTGTTTTATATTAATGGGATGTTCTTGGATTTTTCCTTCATGCAGGAGTCCTTTGACCCACGCAGGCAGGTGGTTGTGGGTAATCAGATCATCGATGCCCGGGGGCGGAAATTTAACAAGCGCCTGGTAGACATCAGAGAGCTTAATGAACAGGCCAAAGTCATTGACGACCTCAAGTAAGACAGATTCGATAATTCAGGCTGACTAGCGAAGCGTGATTTGATTTGAGTTGAAGCTTAATGATCTCTCTCTCTCTCTCTCTCTTTCTCTCTCTCTCTCTCTCTCTCTCTCTCTCTCTCTCTCTCTCTCTCTGCCTCACTCTCTGACTCTCACTCTCTCATGTTCTTTTAGGAAACTAGGAGCGAGTGAGGGCACTATTAATCAGGAAATCCAGCGCTACCAGCAGCTCGAGTCGGTGGCAGTGAATGATATCCGCCGGGATGTGCGCAAGAAGCTGCGCCGATCCAGCATGAGGGTGAGCAGCAGTCCTTTATGACCCCCCCCCACACAGCCCCTTCACTACTGCCCCCTTTCACTATCCCTGTGCGCTTAGAAAACTAGCGACGTGTGTGTGTGTGTGTGTGTGTGTGTGTGTGTGTGTGTGTGTGTGTGTGTGTGTGTGTGTGTGTTTCAGGCGGCGTCTCTTAAAGATAAGTGGGGTCTGGGCTATAAACCCAGCTACAACAGGTCCAAGAGCATCTCAGCAACAGGCAGACCAGCCATGAAAAGAATAGAGAGACAGAGGTACGCGCACACCTTTTAGTGTGCTTACTAATTACAGAACTCCTTATAGTGTGCTTACTAATTACAGAACTCCTTATAGTGTGCTTACTAATTACAGAACTCCTTATAGTGTGCTTACTAATTACAGAACTCCTTATAGTGTGCTTACTAATTAAAGAACTCCTTATAGTGTGCTTACTAATTACAGAACTCCTTATAGTGTGCTTACTAATTACAGAACTCCTTTTAGTGTGCTTACTAATTACAGAACTCCTTATAGTGTGCTTACTAATTACAGAACTCCTTTTAGTGTGCTTACTAATTACAGAACTCCTTAGTGTGCTTACTAATTACAGAACTCCTTTTAGTGTGCTTACTAATTACAGAACTCCTTTTAGTGTGCTTACTAATTACAGAACTCCTTTTAGTGTGCTTACTAATTACAGAACTCTTTACAGTACACTAGTAGTGTAAATAGTAAGAACATTATAAATATTAGTTTAATTAGTAAAAACACTAAAAAGAGTAGTGCAGTTAGTTACCAATTACACTACTCTTTAGAGAGATGTTTATATGCATATTATGTGACAATGATGTGTTTGTGCATGTGTGTGCCCACATTTTTAGTTCTAGACTAGGAGATATGGATGACCTACCAGACATTAAGGTGGATGCTGCCTCTCCAGGACCAAGAGTTACCTTCAACATTGACACGGTAGTGTGCACGTGCACATGTGTGTGTGCTCATGGGAGTGTGTCCATGTGTGATGCCGAGTGCTTTTTTTTGAGAGTATGCGTGTGTAAAATTGTGTTTACAGCATTATGTGCTATGTTTTGCTTTATATTTGTTTGCTGTATGCCATTTGTACATTTTGTTTATTTCTTTTCTACCTCTTTTGTTTGGAGTCTAATTTCTCTGTGTTCAGTGTCTCATGTCAGGACAGGCTCTTTGTTCCAGCAGAGCTTTTCCTGTGTCAGCACTTTGACCCCATACATTCTTTCATGTCTATTTGTGCCTAAGATGAGTAATGTGGCACTGGACACTCCCCAAACTCTACACCCTCCTCCCCAGAGTCCAGCAGACTCTGTCTTCAAGGTACTGCCCAAATGTGAAAATCACCTTTTTTCTGGATAAACCAATCTGCTGTTTCAAAACCTAATCGAAGATCTCCGCAGAGCACAGAGCTGCCACGCCTCTGTCCAGGCCTCTGGTTTTGCACTGGGTCAGTTTGGCTCCTGCCTCTCTAGCCACAGCTATTCTGAAACTGAAATGAGGTGGACTTGCTCTCACTCTCTCAAACTTGCTCCCAGTTTGCTTCTTATGTAGGTCTTGCTGGTTGACTAGACGTTTCCTCTCCATTTCTCCTGGGTTTGAGTCTGTGGCATGCTGTTCATCATATCTTCCTTTTCATCCGTCTTGTCTTTCTTGTGGCTGCATCTTTCATCCCTCTCTCCTCCGCTGGATTTTAGAGAAGTGCATGATTTGGGAACCTAATGGAAAATCGGCTTAAGGGAAATGGACAGGTGCACTGTCCAAAGTACTAACCTTTCAAACGATGACAGTTAGGTACAGTGGGTCCAGGTAGAGGAGCTGAGGGACCTGTGGATTTGTTTGTGTAAATCCCTCATATGAAATTTGTGTTCACAAATGGATATATTTTTATATTAGTGGTTAGCCTTGAATTGTCTTTCATTTTAAACCCCAAAAAGATGCAGATGACAAAAGATTGGCTTAGTATCCATTGCCATGTAGAACATTCTGGAGAGATTGCTTGGTCCTTGAAAAGGCTGACAAAATTCCTAAAGCCTGTAGGATGGATTTAGATAGATAGACAGACAGATAAATGGGGCCAGTGAACATTCTGACAGTTAATTCTTGCTGACTGTTGAAGTTCCCGGAGGAGACAGAGATGGACTTGTTGTCTGTCACCGCCGACGATCCCACCCATCGTTACCCATCATACTCAGTGCTCAGTCCGCTCACCACGCCTGAAGTCTTCTCACCCAGCATTCCCTTCCAGCCTGATGACAGTCGCCGTGATGACCTGTCCTCCTCCTCTTCAGAGGACTCGGACAAAGATGATGAGTTTGACCGTGAGAGACATGGTTACTACCGGCGACCAGGGTCAGCCACACACACACGTACACACACGCACACTTCACATTAACTCAGGAAAGCAAACCACAAACCTCAGGGCAGTCTTAAGCTGATGTAATTAGTTTGATAAAGTATGAATTCAACTTTATCATATAGTGCACTGCATTTCCATACTAGCTTTTATTCAAAATACACACAGACACACTATCACCTACTCCTTGACTGACAGCAAGCATCAATGTTCCTCAGATCAACACAGAAAAAGGGACTGGCAGCGTTATTTGGTGAGCGGTGGCCATCCACACCTCCTCAGCGTGGAGCGCTGACTCCGCCCAGCGAACGGAACATTGACTTTGAATTGGATGTGCGTGTGGAGATCGACAGTGGAAAGTGTGTGTTACACCCCACCGCCCAGCTTCCAGAGCATGAAGACCTCTCAGTGCGCAGGTTAATACTAGATCTCTCTCTCTCTCGCACACACGCACGCGCATACACACACGCATATAACACAAGTTCAGCCAAACTTGTCTACCGTGTGGTGGGCATCTGGTGTGTGGGTATGGGGGTGTGTGTGTGTGTGTGTGTGTGTGCGCGCGCATAAGTAACGTTCTCCCTCCTCTCTGTAGGAACTGCGATCGGAGCTCGCGGAGTCTTGATCAAGAGTCCCCTCCGAAGAAGCGGAAGCTGCAGCCAGGTTTCACGTCCAGCTCCAACATGCTGAGCAATAAGAGGGTGCCCTCCTCCCTGCAGAGCAAGAGTAGCGACATGGAGACCACCGTCTTCTACATCCCTGGAGTGGATGTCAAGGTCTACACACGCCTGCAACTCCACACAAACCACTGCCATCCGATGTTTCCCGCAGGATCAGTGCCCTCCTTCCCTGTCTGTCTGTCTGTCTGTCTGTCTGTCTGTCTGTCTGTCTGTCTGTCTGTCTGTCTGTCTCTGTCTGTCTGTCTGTGTCCCCAGAGTGGATGTCACACACGCACATAACACCTACACTCGAATATAGTTGCCTGAGACAGACGGTCCTTGCTGGCAGTAGGTGGGTCCTGACTTTTCGTGGTCACACTGTCTCCACAGCTGCACTACAACTCCAAGACTCTGAAGACGGACTCTCCTAACGCCTCGCGGGGCTCCTCGCTGCCCAGAACCCTCTCCAAAGAGTCCAAGCTGTATGGTATGAGAGAATCGCCCTGCCCTGTGGCCACAGCCCCCAACAAGACTAATATCCTCCTGTCCCCTCCTGTCCCTCCCCTCCCCTCAGGTACACGCTCTCAGTCTCTCGCTTTGCCCTCTCCACGCGCCTCCGGCTGCATGCTCCCAGCCTGCCTTCATGGAGCATGGCCAGCCAATCAGCACGACCAGCCAGTCAGCATGGCCGGCCAATCAGCACGCGTTGCTCCTGCATTAGTTCAGTGCTCATATCACTGTGGTTTTCATCTCTGCCCGTGACACGCTTATGCGTACTGTCAGCATGTGTGTGTAGCTCAGCATGGCTGATGTAAACGTGATCTCACCATCACTTTTGTTTGCATGGCATACTGGCTTTGGAATGCTTTGGGATACATTTCTACTTCAGTTTTGCCTGTGGAGGAAAATTCACTGAAAAGGTTCTCAGTAATGTGTAGTCTGGAAAGGTATGGTGATGCGTTTTATTTTTAAATGCATTGTGGCTTTGTGAAATATGCACACTTCTCAGCCTTGTTCAGTTATGCCATTTCTGCATTGCGCAGTGCACGCACGTTTCCAGATGTGGACTTCACTGTAGTGCCTGGCCTGCAGTCACAGGAAGAACAAATCTGTTGTCCAGGCACTATGGTGTACTTCAATTATCTGATTCTCTCCTCGGGAGGTTAACTAGTGTATGTGTGTGTGTGTATGTGTGTGTGTGTATGTGTGTGTGTGTATGTGTGTGTGTGTATGTGTGTATGTGTGTGTGTGTATGTGTGTGTGTGTATGTGTGTGTGTGTATGTGTGTGTGTATGTGTGTGTGTGTGTGTGTGTGTGTGTGTGTGTGTGTGTGTTCATGCGTGCAGCTAAAAGCAAGGCAGGGGGGGGTGTGAAGACTGCCAAGCTGTACGCGTGGGTAGCCCTGCAGACTCTTCCAGAGGAAATGGTGATCAGCCCCTGCTTGCTGGACTTTCTGGAGAAAGCCTTAGAGACCATTCCCATTACCCCCGTGGACAGGAACTACACAGGTGGCACACCTCATCTATAGAAGAAATATTCACTTTGTGAAGAATTATTCTATGGCATAAATGTGTGTGTGTGTGTGTTTATGTAGCACTGAGTGCTCCTGAGGAGGATGTTGGTCAGTTTGACTCCGTGGATCCTCTGGAGGAGTCTCAGGTCTCACTGGTGTCGGCTTCTGCCTCTCCGTACTCCTCCTTCCCCGTGGACGTGGTTGTCTACGTGAGAGTGCAGGTACTACAAGCCCATCACAAATGTCCAGATCCGAAGGAAAATATCCAGATATGCCAAGAGTAGCATCACTTTCATATCAGTCCATCTCACGTTGACATTCTTCTTAGTTTTGTGTTGTACTTTCTGAATTTAAAACAGTAATTCCTTTGCCCCACGCAGGGGTTTTAGCAGTGCAGTGAATATTGGGCTGGATTTGTGTCTTTCAGCCGTCCCAGATCCGCTTCAGCTGTCTGCCCATGTCTCGTGTGGAGTGCATGCTGAAGCTACCCTCTCTGGACCTCGTCTTCTCCTCCAATAGGGGAGAGCTGGACCCCCCTGGCCCCGCCAACCCAGACACCCAGCACACGCCCTCCTCCACTCCTCCATCTGTGCACGCCCACAGGATACCTGGCAGCAAAGGTAGGAGGAAAAGTTAATGTTGTGACCTTGTAAGGGGGGGGGTTCACACGGCACTTTTTTTAACACGACGTGTGCTGTATCACTTGAAAAAGCAAAACTTACTTCTTCTAGACAGTGAGAGTACATCAAAACTGTACTGAGAGAGTTGATTGCATCCTCGATTGGTCAGTGGTGGATGATATAGCGCTCTTGCGCCGCTCTCAACACACAGGTTTTTCGACCTCATGGCATGGTTTAAAAATGCAAAGTGTGCGGCCCAGGCTAGAGGAGCATGAAACGCGCACGAAAGGGAACGCGCTTCGGAGAGTCCAACAAGGTGTTGTCAGCAGCCCCTAAAGCTGCATTTCCGCACTGCGTTCTAAACCCATTCTGTGGTGTCTTTCATCAGGTCCACCTCTGGGTTTGGGCAGCCCTCTGGGGCGGAGTCGGCACAGCAGCAGCCAATCCGATTTATCAGGCCCACCCACTAACTCCTCTGGGCTGAGCTTCACAGCATGCATGTCTGACTTCTCCCTCTATGTATTCCATCCCTACGGAGCTGGCAAGCAGAAGTCTGCCGTAGCCGGCCTGCCTCCCGGACCGGGACCACTGGGTAAGAACACAGCTGGGGGGGCTTATCTATGAAACAGCATTTAAACAATGTTGTGCTGCCATTTATATATGAATTTGTAGTTGAATGCGAACATTAATTTACTGTAAAGTGGTGTGTGTGTGTGTGTGTGTGTGTGTGTGTGTGTGTGTGTGTGTGTGTGTGTGTGTGTGTGTGTGTGTGTGTTGCAGGATCAGTAGAGGAGGAGAGTACCTCTGTCACAGGCAGAAAGGATTCTCTCTCCATTAACCTGGAGTTTGTCAAAGTCAGTCTGTCCAGGATAAGACGTACAGGATGCCCTGCATTTATTGACACTTTCCTGGCCAGCAAGGGAGGCAAGATAGATACCACGCTCATTAACATCTCAGGTACATTGACCTTACAACATCCAGATGCCAAGAGAATGCTCCAAGAGAATTAATATTATTTCAGTCAGAATTCTGTTTGGCTTTGCTATTGCTGGACACTATACAGGGACTGAGACAGTGTTGTGTTTGTGTTCTAATTTAGCGGTGTGTGATATTGGCTCAGCCTCGTTTAAGTATGACATGAGACGTCTCAGTGAGATCCTGGCCTTCCCAAGAGCCTGGTACCGCCGCAGCATTGCCAGGCGACTGTTCCTAGGAGACCAGACCATCAACCTACCAGGTCAGACATTATGACCGTCATTTCATTTCCATCCGTATAGTACTGACCCTGCTATCCCAGCTCAAGTGTGCATACGTGTCTGTGTGTGCGCCAGCGTCTGGCCCAGCCACCCCCGACTCGGCGGAGAGCGTAGCACAGCACCTGTCTCCAGAGTCGAGTCGCAAAGCCTGCTGGAGAACATGGGACGGCCAGGCCGCCCAGCACCACTCCAGTGTTTTCAGTGATGCCACACCCAACCACACACACCTCAAATCCCCTGCTCCCGGGCGCTCCCGCAGTGTATCTGACTCCTCCGCACCCCGCAGAGGTACGCACACAGTTTTGTTCGTCATTGAACACTCGCACAGTATTTTTCCCTATTATTGCCTTTCTACACATATACACACACACACACACGTTGTGGTTTGTTCGATAATGCGGTGTCTCCCTGCAGACTCAGTAACCAAGACCTCCACGCCGTCCTTCCGCAACACTAAGTCAGCAGCCCAGCAGGGTTCACCATGGGAGACACTGGTGGTGTTTGCCATCAACCTCAAACAGCTCAACGTCCAGATGAATATGAGTAATGTCATGGGCAACAACACGTATGAGAAGCTCCGCCATACATGCCACACACCTGCTAGCCAAACACAAACGGTGTACTCTGCCATACAGCCAAACCATGTTCAGAGTATCTAGCGTTTTTGTGTGTGTTGGTGTGTGTGTGTGTGTGTGTGTGTGTGTGTGTGTGTGTGTCCGTGTGTGCGCACGCGCATGCGTGTAGCTGGACGACGAGTGGATTGAAGAGCCAGGGGCGCTTGTCAGTGGGCAGTAACAGAGATCGTGAGATCAGCATGTCTGTAGGTCTGGGCCGCTCCAAACTGGACTCCAAAGGAGGAGTGGTGGGAGGAAACATCGATGTCAACACGCTGGAGATGGTCTGTACGTACACGCCTCCCTCACCCGCACGCCCGCCTCCTTAAAGGTTCCCTCATCTCTGATCTGCTGCCAACCGCTGCACCGCTCACAGATTTTGTGTTTGGTGTGTAGCCCACATCTCGGAGCACCCCAACCAGCAGCCCAGCCATAAGATCCAGATCACCATGGGCTCCACGGAGGCCCGCCTCGACTACATGGGCTCCAGCATTCTGATGGGGGTTTTCAGCAACGCCGACCTGCAGCTCCAGGATGAGTGGAAGGTCAACCTTTGTGCTGATGCCAGCCTTTCAGAGAAAAGGTAAGGAGCTTACAAATATACTGACCAGCCTATCAGAGAAAAGAAAAAAAGTATGACCAAAGCACTGATCAGTATATTTATAAAGAATTACTGTGGAATACTTGTAGAATCAATTTGCAGAATTACTAGAAAGCAATCAGCAAAATGCAATATGGTACTACACACTGATCTACAGTTTGTTAGGAAAGTTTACTGGTCATGACAAATAATGTATTGTTCAAAATAAAATTCATATGTACATTCATGTTAAAGTTATTTGATTAATCCACATGTGATTCCACAATTGTCACATATGTGAAGGTGAATATGTGTGAATGTTTGCCATGCAGTGAGATCTTTGTGCATGGAGACCTGCAGTGGGATATCTTCCAAGTGATCATCTCCCGCTCCACCACTCCTGATCTGATCAAGATCGGCATGAAGCTGCAAGAGTTCTTCACTCAGCAGTTCGACACCAGCAAGCGTGCTTTGTCCACCTGGGGCCCGGGGCCCTACCTGCCCCCCAAAACACCTGTTGCCAGTGTGGAGAAAGGAGCTGCTGAACTCTGTGAGTAAGCTGCTGAACTTCTGAACTTGGCTGTGAGCCTCTTGTAGAAGAGCAATCAGAACTATAATTTAGTGGTTGCTCAGTGGTTAAGGTACTTGACTTGTAATCGGAAGGCTGCTGGTTCAAGCCCTACCTCTGCCAAGTTGCCACTGTTGGGCCCCTGAGCAAGACCCTTAACCCTCAATTGCTCAAGTTGTACTCAGTCATAATTTTAAATCGCTTTGGATAAAAGAGTCAGCTAAATGCCCTAAATGTAAATTTAGTGAGTTAAGTCTAAATAATTCTCCCTCCTCACAGACATGGATGCAGCGCATCACAGGCACTGGCCGGCAGTGCTGAAGATGGTGGCTGGCTGCCACATCTCCCTGTTCCAGATGCCCCTCCCTGAGGATGCTGTGCAGCTGGGAGGCTCTATGAGTCTCCACGGCAACCACATGACCCTGGCCTGTTTCCATGGGCCCAACTTCCGCTCCAAGTCATGGGTGCTGTTCCACCTGGAGGAGCCCAACATTGCATTCTGGACAGAGGCGCAGAAGATCTGGGAGGATGGTACTGTTAACACAGCGCTCACATTCTGACACACTGCTATAGTGGAATCAACACTTACTGTAGCAAAGTTATGAGTGCAGACACTCTCTGAGTGGGCCACACTTATGTTGATTTTATGTTGCACTGGAACACACCCCACCTTCTTTTTGTAGTGCAGTCATGTTCATGAATCTAATTGGATCAGTACTTTTCGAACCATCATCATATTGCTTGGTGAACGTATAACTACCAGGGATTTCTCTCTGTCTAGGCTCCAGCGATGACTCCACCTACATCGTTCAGACTCTGGACTTTCACCTAGGACACAACACCATGGTAACCAAGCCTTGTGGTGCACTGGAGAGTCCCATGGCAACCATCACCAAGGTCACCCGCCGCAGACATGAGAACCCACCTCACGGAGTCGCGACGGTCAAAGAATGGTTTAACTATGTTACTGCCATGAGAAATGAAGGTAAACCAAACAGGACCACGCACGCCACACGCATCACACATTTCTTTTCGAAGCAGTTCCTTAAAAAAAGTGCATCCTGCTTGTTCTCAGAGCTGCACCAGCTGCGGAACGTGGATGCGAACACGTCGGAGAGCGGAGCCGCTGCAAAGAGCTCCAGCCTGCTGAGCGGCTTCCGCGGCTCGTCCAGCTACAACCATGAGACGGAGACCATCTTCGCCCTGCCCAGGATGCAGCTTGACTTCAAATCCATCCACGTGCAGGACCCGGAGGAGCCCTCCCTCAGCGGTACTGCCCCTGCAGCAGAGCACGCTCGGCCATGCTGAATACACCGCCAGGGATTGGGTCTCCACTTAAGGGGAGCGTGCTGCTGATTTATGTGGGATTGTAGGTAGCTGCTTGTTAAAAGGCACTTGTGTGTGTGTGTGTGTGTGTGTGTGTGTAGATTCCCAGAGCAAGCCCAAAGTGGAGTGCAGTGTGGTTACGGAGTTCACCGATCACATCTGCGTTACCATGGACGCGGAGCTGATCATGTTCCTGCATGACCTGGTCTCTGCTTACCTGAAGGAGAAGGAGAAAGGTGAAGCATGTTGATCTGGCACTAGTACCAAACCTCACACACTACCAAACACCACCACTTACACCATACAGGTCCATTTACTACAAAATAAAAACAATATATAGCATTATTACAAGTTTTTATTTTTAAATGCCAACATGAATGAAGGTAAGTCTAAATAAAGCATATTAATGTAATTTTAATGTAAAAGTACAAACTCAGAAACTATAATAATTGATTACACTAAAAGGGGAAAATGGCTGATATATGGTATTTCTTTGTAAGCGCTTAATTAATATCCATATATATGCACTTTAATATTTTAATTAATTTTGCTGTTTCCTAGTAACAGCTGTCTGCATTTAAGTGAAGCAGGACGGTAAACATCGAAGCACAGCTTTCTGAAATCAACAGCAAAATATGCTGGCTGTAAATAAGTATAGTCAGAGGTGCACACATGGTCTACAGTGCTGTTTTTAAGTGTGTGAGATCTAGGACTAACATATTTTATCAAGCACTGCTGGATTGGTATTAAATTTAATTAAACTTATGATGATTATTAAAATTGTTTAATAAAACTTCCCTTTACACAGAACTTTTCTGAGCTAGTCTACTTAGAGTTTAGCGTGTGTGTGTGTGTGTGTGTGTGTGTGTGTGTGTGTGTGTGTGTGTGCAGCCCTGTTTGCACCACGAATGTTTCTGTCACGACCGGGTCAGAAGAGCCCGACGACACAGCAGGAGGACGGCACCCCCGCAAAAGAGAAGCCCAAAGAGGAGGGAGTGAACTACGCCACCGTGGACTGGAGGGACTTCCTGTGCAACACCTGGCACCTGGAGCCCACTCTGCGGTAAAACTGCTGCGAAGACCCACATTATAAAAGCCCATTTAAATCACTCAGTTGGAAGCATTGTAAATTGCAATGCCACAGCAGTTTGGTTTTGAATTATGCATGTGTGTTCTTTGTGTGTGTGTGTTCTGTCTGTTTCAGGCTGATTTCATGGACAGGCAGGAAAATTGACCCAGTAGGAGTGGACTATATCCTTCAGAAACTGGGCTTCCACCATGCAAGAACTACAATTCCCAAGTGGCTTCAGAGAGGCGTGATGGACCCACTGGACAAAGTCCTGTCTGTTCTCATTAAGAAACTTGGCACTGCACTGCAGGACGAAAAGGAGAAGAAAGGACAGAGAGACAAAGAGGAACATTAATATTCTTTCCCTCGGCCTGCTTCTTTCGTTCCGACACATTCAGATGTGAGATCCGGATGGAATGTGACTATAAACTCATCTCATACACTGGATACATTACCACTATTGTACAGTGCACTTTGTATATTCGCTCACTGGTTTCCTCTGTGAAATTACTGTGACAGATGTTTACTGTAGCGCACGTGTCTGTCCTCCTTCAGAACCAGCTGAAGGTGGTTCTTTTATTGTCTGTACAGTTTGAGCCGAAATAGCAATCTATTGTAACTTGCTGCTGAATGGCAGCTGGACTTCTTAACATGGATTATACACCCTTTTATATTTAGTGTCATTAACACTTCACTAACAGTGACTGGCAAGGAGACAGAAGCTATCTGAGTGTTTGAGCTGTTCTTTATAACGGGAGTTCACAGCTAGTGTCTCTTGGTGTTATGGTCACCCTCTCAAGCTTGTGAAAAATGAGTCCATTTAAATTAAAAAAACAAACTAACTAACTAAAGTCAGTATTTTGGGGCACATACATCAGTTATGTTGCACTACCATTTCAGATTTTGTGGGAAGCTGGGGCATCTTAAAACCACTATCATTTTCAAATGACCAAATGTCGTGACATCTGCTGTTGGGTTCAGGTTGAAAAATCAATTACAACAGTAGTTCTAACAAGAGCCAACCTGGGATTGTATTTTAAAATGTGAATCTTTCTAATGCCATGTGATTTTTTTTTTATTGACATGCACAATGGGTTATTTAATATCTTAAAGTGAATAATCCATAAGTCGTTTTAGGCCCATGATTTTAATGTATAAGCAAAGTGCAATAGGCTTGTATATAAACAAGTGCAAAGGTGCAGTGGGCTTTATCTGAATAAAATCATTGCACTATGTGCACAGGCTTCTGTGATGCTACAGAGGGCAGGGTCTCTGCTGTCTAGGTTTGCTGGGCTCTGTAAAAGAAGTGAAGCCATTTTGTCAAGTACAACCATGCAAACGTCAGAAATAAAAGCACACTCAAGTATTTAACAGTTGGTGAACAGCTCAGCATAGAGCTGGCCAGTGCTGAGGTCTGTAAGGCCTGACAGTTAAGTCCATTTCATGCTCATGTTTGGTCAGAAAGTGCATAGGTGATTTATCATTTTTTGAACTCACTAAAAAAAAAAAGAAAAAAAAAATTGAGGCAATCTTGAATGCCAAGACACCGGTGATGCTTCGAGGAAGGAGAAAAACTGCCAAAAAAATCTAAAATGTTTTACATCTACTTTCAGTATCATGGTTTCTTTGAATTTCCATTTTACTTTCCTGGAAATCAAGATAATTTCATAACCAATAAGAATGTATAAAAGACCTATGTTTATTTAATGTTGCATTTGAAAAATCTTTGCATTCCATGCCTAAAAACAGTAAACATTTCCAAGGATGCAAGAATCCAGGGACCCAGTACTTTTGCTGTTGCCTCTCAAAGACGTGCTTGTATGGGGTAATGGTTTACTCTGTTTAGGGCTTCTGGCTTGCAAACCATGTACTGTTAATTCTCAATCCATTCACAAAAAAAAAAGGATCACTTACTCTGAACATTTTCTGTGGCTTCAAGAAACTTTATTCCACCCACAATCACAAACATGGCCCTGTTTGAATTTACTGGCTTTTTTTTTAAACTCTGAAAAAGGTAGGATTTCACTTTAACATTCTACGATCCATGTTACGTAAACTCAAAAAATGAGCTAACAAAAAAGTGTGCTAAAAATGTGGTGTTCTATAGTTAAATGTGTGCTATAACTGACTATAAACAAAATGTAATTCAAGGCCTATCCATAGTGTCTTACAATTAACAATACAACTGGTTATAAAAAAAAACCCACCAAAAAAAATCAAAACAAACAACCACAAAACGCTGTGTACTTGCAGTCTGTTACTATCAATAATTCCAGTATTATTATAATTTTGGTCTTTCATATACATTTTCATATACATATCTACTGTTAAAAAAGAAGCATCTATCCCAAAGATTAAAATGGGTGTAAAAATATTCAAGTTTGGCGTCGGTAATGCTGGGTAGTAATGAGGATGTTTGGTGAGTTAGCCCTGTGTTCAAACACATATCAATGCGATTGTGGGTTGAGTGTGTTTTTCATTTGTGCGCACACCCGATTCGGAGCGAGAGATTGAGAGCATGGCAGAGGGACCTGATGTGGCAACTCTATGGAGCTCTACAGTGTTCGCGTACTTCCCTGATTAGACACACACAGTGCTTTCAGTTTGGGAGAAACAGTCACGACGACGTCGACACCACTGAATCATGGGTAGAAAGGGGGTGGGGCAGCGCAGGGAGGGAGGTGGCGGCCCCCTCACTTCTACACTTCTGCCTTCTTAGAGCTTTTCTTGGAGCCCTTCTCGGGCGCTGTGCTGGAGCTGCTCTTGGCCCCGCCTTTGCGACTGTGCTTCGCAGGTTTGATGGGCTGGTCTGGTGCAGGGGCAGGCTCAGCCAACGGCTGCAGGTCTGAGTCGTCGTGCTCCTGACAGCAGAGCTGGCTGGAGACAGGATGTGGGTGCAGCGCGCCCTCCTCGTGGGCCTTACAGAAGGAGTTGGGGCACAGCTGGCAGAAGGCATCAGACGGCTTCCCACACACGTCACAGTGGTGCCAGGGGCAATCCCAGCGACCTGCTCGACGGGCAAAAATCAGTGATCTTGAAACCAAGCTTGTTTTATATTTCTTCCACATATTTAATATTGCTAAAAAAAAAAAAAAGTCAAGAACTAGATACATAATACTTCTGTTAACAGGAACAGGCTCAGTCTCTGACAATAGAGCAACACTTCACTGTTAAAATTACAAGTCTGTGAAAGCCCAGGCTAGCGCAAGGGGAACTGCTCTTACCGAAGGGCCTCTTGGTGAGGACCAGGCAGGACAGGTGGTAGGCTTTAGTGCAACCCTTCCTGTCGCACAGGACCAACTCCCCTCCATCACCACAGCGGAAACACTCGTCCTCCGATTGTTTTTTCCCGTCATTCCGGGAGCGCCGCCTCCGCGGCTTCTTCTTCTGGGGCTTGGCTTTCAGTTCGGAAGTCGGGGTGATCTGTGGAAAAGGCAAGCGGAACCTCAGTTGGGCCACAACGTTTCTTCAAGAGGCAAAGGCAAGGAGTTTCGACAGTGCACACTCAGGTGTGCCTCACCTTGGGTCGGTCTCCTAGGAAACCGCTGCAGTTGGGTGCGCCGCAGCGGCACACGGTCTTCTCGTTGCCCAGGCAGTCCAGGTTGTAGTTGAAGGTCAGCTCCGTACCTACAACACAATGTCTTCAGTAATCTGCACGACTAAAATCACCACTTCGTGGGATGGATTTCTACACAGAACTGACCATTTCGCACTGATGCATTATGAATAAGTCTTAAAAAAACAAATAGTAAATAATTAAAATATTAAACACAAGTGCTCAAGTTTAAAAACCACAAGACATCTCTGCAGCCAACCAGAGGGCAGCATAGAGCCGCTCTGGTCGTCACATGGTCTAGTGGCTACCAATGAAGTGCTGACTAAAATATTTAGCTGTAATAGGATATGCCTTAAGGCAAGCAGCCTATTGGTCATAGTTGAATGTTGAAGGACAAAACTTGGAGGCAGCCAATTAAAGAACTGAGTGGTCCGTTATTGTTGCAACATAAAGGCTGCATGCGCTTCTGTTTCATATGAACCCAAAGTGCTGTGTAAATGTATGCTGCTATATTTACCATTCAATATTTCAAATAATGCCTTGAAAATTCCAATGCAAATTTGGCCTATTCTGGTGGAGAATACACTGTGCACAATTGGTCGCTGTAAGCACCAGATTGTGTTAATTGTAAATGTACTTTTTCACTTAATCATTCTATAATTTGTTCATTCTCTAGAAATAAAGGCACACCTGTAGCCCGATGTGTTCGGGGTTTTCGTCTGCACTCACCTGCTGGGATGTCACACACTGCAAACAGCCCCACACGCGTGTCTCCATTCACGGTCCACTTCTGAGTCTCACAGTTGGGCTGGCAGCTGTGGTTCATGAAGCGGGAGTAGTTCCCTTTAGGCCCCGCGTCAATGATTCGGTCCTACACACAACCAAACACACAGGTAAAGATAATGCCGGTATTAAAAATAATCACTCTAAAAGAATGCTACACAGGGAACGTATTGAAAACATTACAAATTTTTGTATATGTTACATGATTGGTGATAAAAAAAACAAACAAACCCCCCCCCCAAAAAAACACGCATTAAGAACTGCTTAAAAACCAACCAAGCTGACTCATCAGTTGTAGCTGACATGGGTCTGGTTGGTTGTGCTCCTAACATGGCAATGAGCATATTGGCTTGACAGCCTGCTATCAAAATTGCAACCTGCCACGCTAAGAAGAAAAGTATATGCACAAACGTCTAGCCAGTAAAAACTGCATAATTACTGGTGTCCTTCCAGTGTTCCTGTAGGTGGATCAGTCATATTTTTTAAAATATATATATAATTAATTAATATCTCTCCTCCTGAGACCCCGCATATTCATGTGTCTCCTTGGTCCTGGACGTTGTGTTTTTGCTTCCGTCTTTCCTCTTATTTGAGTCAGTCTGTCGATTCCTGCTGTCCTACAGAGAGTACATCCTGGGCTTTCCAGTGATACCATGTGTGTCTGGACGGGACGGTCCCAACTTTTTTTTTTTTTTCCTCCTGTCAGTACAAACTGGCTTCCATAGGAACAAGTACATTTTATAGAAAGAGAAAAGGTAAGTCAAATACCGATTAGTTACTGATGTTTAACTGTTTTTATATTGTATTGTTTATTAACATGTCAGGAATGATGTAGTCAGGTTTGAGAGTAGCTTTCTTATTACTGTGTTGAAATAATAGCCATCTTATGAATGTCCTCTATGGTGGACACCAGGATAATCTTGATGTCTTTCATTTTTACAATGTTTTTCCACATTGCTGTAGTAGACAGGACAAAAGCAGAGATTTTGTACAGAATAATAGAGGTTTAGATTTAGATTTATCAGATGAGGAAAATGCTGAGGATGAGTCTGAACCTGCTGATGAAGAGGTAGAGAGCGCTGAAGAAGAGACAGGAGGCTCATCAGACGAGCTAACAGGCAAAGGTGAACACGAAACCCGCCGTCCTCTGTGGTCAAGGAATAGCAAGCATGTTCTCATTGTCTCCAGGGTAACCATACATGATGCTATCCATAGTAACATGCATCATATGCTACACTGTTGTTATTAATTGCTGCAAAGTATTTTATGGTAAATAACTAGATTTCATTGTGATCAAAGTGGTTAGAGATAAAATAATTACTCGGGTTATTTACCAACATATTTTGGAATTTTTGCATCCCTATAGATTTAGTCCTGTGCTAGCTATGCCATCTGATTACCAACATGATCCTACAATCCATGCAAATTGGAGTCCAACTGAGTCCTTTTCCCAGTACATTGATAGCAACATCTTTAAAAACATGGCAATGTTCACAAATCAAAGGGAACTGCAAGTTAGAGGATTGAATACCACACCACAAGAAATTAAGGTGTTCTTTGGAATATCAGTTCATATGGCCTGCCTTGGTTACCCAAGAATCAAGATGTTTTGGTCCTAAAAAACAAAAGTGCCAATAATTAGCAACAGATAAGTTCTTCAAGCTAAGAAACTCACTAAAAATAGTCGCTGACCTGGATGTGACAGAAGAAACAAAGAAAACAGACAGACATTCTTTGGAAAGTAAGACCTCTTTGACAGAGTGAGGCAGGGACGCCTTAGCCTTCCAAAACCAAGAAAGCTCTGTATCGATGAGCAAATCACTCCTTTTACAGGAATCAGGCAGTTTGTTCCAGGCAAGCCGTACCCTACTGGCTTGAAGGTATTTTTCCTTGCTTCTCCAGATGGTTTGATGCTAGACTTTGAAGTGTATCAGGGGAAGAATACATTTGCTGACAAATATATATATTTTTTAAATCAGGCATTGGGGCAGCTGTTGAATCTGTACCCACAGGAAGTCAGCTGTTCTTTGACCAATATTTCACATGATTGAACCTGATGGATGTATTGCTGGAAAAGGGTCTTGCTGCAACTAGAACCCTAATGAAAAACAGGGTCCCAAAGCCACGTCAACTAACTGTTGACAAACAATTGCAAAAAGAAGGCAGAAGAGCATTAATTAGGGTTGTCAGCAATAGTCCTGAGCTGGCAATTACAAAATAGTATGACAAACCAGTATTAAATGGCCTTTACCATACATGGAAAAGATCCTGAGGATATCTGCACAAGATGGTCCAAACAGAAGTCACACATCCAAGTGAGAAGACCAGCAGTCATCAGAGAATACAATGAAAACATGGGAGTGGTGCACTTGTGTGGCCGAATGCTGAACTTTTACAAAATGTCAAGCAGAACCAAGAATTTAACATTTTCAAGAAACAGAATGAAAAATGATTTTTGTTTAATTGAAATATGTCAATACAGAATGTGAAAAAGTTCACCTGGTTTAATATCACCTGTGTAGTTGGAATGTCAAAAATACAGAAAAGCTTTTTCCCATTAAAGTTATCCTGATGTCCTCTACAGTGGACCTGCTGTTAAACTAAGAATAACAATTTTTGAAAAACTGCATTGTAAGATGTTTGTCTTACTCTTAAGAGACAGAAAATCCCCAAAAAACAAACAAAAACAAAAACAAAAAACCTAAATTGAAAGACATTTTTTCCACTGGCTCTCGATGGATGGATAGATCGATCGATCTCCTAGTAGACTGCAGCATGTTTGCATTGTGTGGTCATATAATTACACTCCCTTCACAGCCCACGAGGCTGAGGCTGTGACTGAACAGGGCCATGGCGACCGGCAGCTCACTGCCATGGGAGACACTGAACGCAGGTCTTCAAGGTCATATTGTTTCTTCTTTGGCCAATATATACAAAAACAAGAAAGCCCATGTGGAACAACGTACAGTGTCCATTCTAGAACTCGACTGTCAATATGCAGCACCGCCCGCTCCTGATCTCTAGGAGACGTTATTAACCTTACTGACTGTCTAGTGGCAACCAAAAAACCTGCTAGAATCCTGTGAGAGATGAGACAAACAAAGCACCAGTCACTGCACATGTAGCCATTTCTCAGATTCAGAGAACGTTTAGCAGAAAATTGGTTTTGATAAAACATTAATCTCATGGATTCGTCTCCTTTCTCTGTTGCCATTAGGTTGCGTTTCTACCAGCAATCTACAGTCATATGTTCCTCTCTGGCGCAGCAACCTCCAAGGTTGTCCCCTCTCTGCTCAACAATTACAGGCATTCATCATGGCGGTGTGGACCACAGATTCTGCTCTTTATGCTCATGACCTGTTGATTTATGTCACCGACCCAGTTACTCACGTACAAGAGATTACAGACTTATTGGTGCAATCTGCAAAATAGATTTAACAGAAAGTGAATGCTACCGCAAGACAGCCCTGCTAATTAAACCCAGTTAAATTCCTTTTCAAATTTCATATTTCAAATCCATCTTCAGAACTCTACTAGTGAATGTTAGCCATTCCTTTTATTCTCGCTACATCGAGAACTTTCTCCCCTTAAAGTCACATCTCACAAGATGGAATGTTCTTCCTCTGTCCTTGGCTGGTAGAATTCAGTCTATTAAAATGAATGTTCTATCCTGCTTTTTAGTGAGTACTGGCGTGGACGCGGGACACACACCACCCAGGTGAGTACTGGCATGGACGCGGGACACACACCACCCAGGTGAGTACTGGCGTGGACGTGACTCACTCCTCACCAACTCTTCAGGCCCTCAGCTGCTCTCCAATTCCAGTGTGCAGCAGCATTTACAATTGTAATCCTATTGTTTACAGGGGACAAACAGGGTCAAAAATTTCACTGATCTTTATATAGGTAACACCTTTGCCAGTTTTTAAATGATATCAACTTAATTTGACTTAACAGCTCATCTTATTCCACTACTTATAGATCTGTTGTTTTAGCCACTCATTTCCTTTATTTAGCTCTCAATTCAAATGTGAAGAAACCTTTAGATAATCTCATTATGACAAGATGATGATGATCATGGATATATACTCCAATTATAACAATGGAATCTAGCACAATGGATAAAATGAAATCATACTTGGAGAAGGGTTGGTGGGAGAGTATTTTAGCTGGTATTATTCCCCCTCTTCATGTGCCTCCAGAACATGACAGATATGCAGTCTCCAGCTAACATGACATGTGCTGGACTTGATCCACTCTCAGTTCTGGCTGTATTATTTGAAGTATTCCCCATAATACTAGGGATTTAATTACAGCCTTCGGCAAACACGGTCGTATTTGGCATCCCCAGCAATGCTGATCCGTTTTGGTCTAAATAATTAGAAATCTTTTCCTTCACCTCTTTCTCGCTGAAGCTTTGTACTACGCTGGAGATGTCCTGATACCACCGGAAACTCACTATTATTAGAAACCATGATGCATTTTTAAATTAAATAACTCACTCTTCAGGGATCTGTATTAACTTATACTTGGAAAGTATGTCTATCGCTTTGACAGTCTGACCACACACATGTAAAACACATCGACTGGTTAGGAGATTTCGCTTGATTGGACCAGGGTAAATAAGGTACTAAAAGATGGCTGCTGAGGTTGACAAAACAGAAAGCAATTTAACTTTCTGAAGAAAATGGAGAAAACCACAGAGCTAATCCTAAAATATAGTAAATTAGCTACTCAAGAACCCCATTAAAATTTAATACTGTCCAGTCTACGCTAGACGAAGCTTACATAGGCTTTACGCTACATTAGAAACACCCATGTAAATTTAATACTGTCCAGTCTACGCTAGATAAAGCTTATAGGCTTTACACTACATTAGAAACACCCATTTAAATTTAATACTGTCCAGTCTACGCTAGATAAAGCTTACATAAGCTTTACACTACATTAGAAACACCCATTTTAGGCTAGAATGGGTGGCAAAATTAGTCAGGGTAACTATCCAAACACGTCAAGACAATTTTTATAGACACAGTGCAAGCTGCGAAGTAGCAAGACTGAACTAGCCGCAGCCCAACACACGCGCCAACCACACAACAAAAAGGTGCCGTTTCACAATACGTACATTTCAGAAAGCGTTTGCTCATTCTTTCCTTTTTATAATTAGTGAGAGTGGTTGTAGTATTTAGTACTGTAGCACCACAGTAGGCTGTGAAGTGGCACTCCCAATGAAATACTGTTCCTCTAGCTCTACTGCACACCATCCAGCCACTGCACAGGCCACCTCGGTGCAGGAAGAGCAAACACACACACCTGATTTTAATGGGGATTACCTTGTCAATGGTGAGCATATAGAAGTGGGTGATGTCGTTTTCCTGAGCATATTTGATCCTGGCTCTGCACTCCTCTTCATCGATGAGCTCACCAACATACTCGTTCACAAACTGCCCCTGAGTGACAGACAACAGCCCGTCAAATAAACACACGTGAAAACCAACCAGCTCTTCCACATTTTCAAATCACAAAGTCCCTGAGAACTCACACTTGAGCCAATCAAACCAGACACTTACATACACACAACCAGTTTGTCCACATACTCATTCACTAACTCTGTGAGGCACGTCTGTGAATCACACACTGCAGCTCTAAACTGCTCATCCCCAGTCCCACGGGCCCTCACCTTCTTGATGTCGCGGAGGGCCACTAGGCCCCAGCCCTTGCCGGCCGTGCGGATGATCTTGGTCTCGGGGTAGAGGCGCTTGGTGAAGTCCTGGTTCATACAGAGGGCCCCGGCTGGGCACACCTGCGGGTGGCATTCGTACAGCAGCATGCGGTTCAGGCACTCCGACTCGAAGCTGCACGGCCGCTCGTCCGACGGCTTGCAGTTGCACTTGGGGATCTCGGAGATGTCGGCTGTGTAGATCTGCACGCGCCCACACGGCTTGTTGATCTGCAGAGAGCACGTCATACGTATAAAGACATGGGCATGGGGTAAAATTAACAGTTCAAAATGTACACAAGTGTGAAATAAAAAGCCCCAAAACAAGGAAAAAAAAACCAAAAAAACATAGAAACATCTCATCTCCCTTCTATCAAAGGGCTGGAGTTAGAGGTGCTACACAGATACAGGAGAATTTTTAGATACCTCAAAGACCAGTGTCAGCGATGAAGATACAAGTACATTGTTGTCACAAAGCCTGGCCTACTTTAAGTCGATGGAGAATGTAGTTGACTGAAAAGCAGAAAGTTATGGTGTTCCGAGGGATCCACCCGATAATTCCTGGATGTGAGAAACTGCTACCTTAATGTATTTGTAAGGAGGAGGTTTCTTGTTGTTCTCCTGGGCTTCTTTGGCTTCTCTCTCCATTTTGATCTGTTTAAACCGAGCCTCAGCCTCCAACACAGCTAAAGCCCGGCGGGGAGAAAAGAAGACGTACCGGTGTCAGCGAGGCTGCCCTGGGATTACACCAGCAATGATAAACCCAAACTAAAGTGCACAGCCATTACCGTTCTTAAAGACCTTTCCAATGCCAGTTTTCTGGTTTCTGCTCCCTCGGTCTTCCTCCATATAGGGGAACACTCGGCCCTGGTGGGTCCAGAAATAGTCTCTCGAACCAAAGAAGTAAACGGGGAACTCTCCGATGTCGTGCCGCAGGTGCTGGATGTTGGTGGGGACGTTCCTCGGGTGACGAATCTCGGCTGGCCACCACCTGGCATTTTAGAGCGGGGTTAGTGTCCTTTTCTGTTCAAAACCTCCAAAGACAGCCTTCAATATACAAGCAACTACAGGATAACCCACCACAAGGCTCCAGGTTTGTGTCTGGATATGAATATGACGGTCCTGTCTGAGTGGGCGGCGTACTGCAACGGTAACCCATGTATTTGACTGGAACTTGCCTGTAGTTGCCCAGTTTGACCCAGATGATGTCTCTGTATTTGGGCTTCTTGCCAGAGCGGCAGTCGTTACAGAACCAGCTGCCATCAGGCATGGCGATGTTCAGACAGTCAGGGTGAAACGCAGCTGGACACGACTCACAGCAGAGGAGTTGGCCACCTATCGCGTGTGCACACGCAGTTTAAACACAGTTTAAAGACCAAGAAGGGGTTCAACTTCAAAAAGTGTCATTATACACTGCTGAGACGCAGTCTATAAGCGGTCCTCTTAAGTCAAAGCTTTATCAGTCATGATCTCACCCTTGGAGCAGCTGAAGCACCAGCTAACGTTGACGTGTGAGTGATGGCTGTAGCCTCTCTTAGGTCTGAAGTGGTGGGTACATACGATCGCTGTGGGACTCAGCATCTCGCTGCCAGCTGCCACGCATGTGTCTCCCGTGTGGTAGGCCACGGGACATCTCAGGCAGCGCATCATCTTCCCTGAACGACGAGGAAACACAAGTCAGCGTTTGACCACTCGCGGCCCGCAAAGAGCGCCGTCTGGGGGCAAAGGACTTTCAAAGGCAGCCGTGAGGGCGGGGGGGGCGCTGTGCGCTACCTTTGGTGGCTTTGGCGGTGCCACGGCTGCTGTGGTGGCAGCTTAGGCAGGTGTGCAGGGGGCAGCGGAAGCCTCGGTTGTCGAAGATGGTCAGGGCGTTCAAGCGCAGACACGCCTCGTGGTAGAAGCGGCCACAGCTCGGCGCGCTGCATCGCTTTAGCTCGCCTTCGGACTGCTTACATGAGAAGCACGCGTGCACGCCTGAGGGAGAGAAGTGAAGGGCACGCACACGGACTGTCAAACCTGCTCAGGCACTATATGTTGTTCAAGTGTGTGTGTGTGTGTGTGGGGGGGGGGGGGGGGGGGGTTAACGGGGCATCGTGCTCACCTGTGCGGCAGGCAGCACAAAGAACTTTGTCTGTTGGTTGGTCCACACCCAAACACTGCAGGTGGTATGAGCCATAGCACTGGCCCTCACATGTCACCAAATCCTCACTTGTCTTTTCACAAATCTACACGCACACATATACACAAACACCTTGTCCAAAACATGCCTGCAACGTACAAAATATGAGACATCAACTTCTAGCATATGCACACTAACCTGACACACACACTCTTTTTTGGTGCGCTCAGCCTTCTTGACTGCGTGGGCTTCATCAGTACTGTCACTGGGAGAATCAGGTCTCTCCTCACACAAAGTCTACAGCACACATCACATTTCATAATTCCTCACAGTTAAGAGGCAGAAAAAAAAAAAAAGCCAAAATGCCTTGACAATTTCAAGCAGGACTTAAAAACAGGATCCCAGATAACCTCATACACCAGTCCAGTGGACTGGCTACGCTGCTCTAGAAACACCACCTCCTGTCTGGTGATGTGAACGCAGACTTGATGGGTTCTTTTTCTTTACTGACACTTCTGCCAAATGTTTAGCCTTGAAGTGTAAAACTTGTTTAAAATTTCAGTTTCTCTGATTTCTTAGTGAGGAATTTCCAAAGAAAGTTTGTCGTACTGCCTTCGAGAGATGCGGGCATATATCTGGGCTTAAGCAAACATACCTCTGGCTCTACTTGAGCTGATGGGCGGTGCTTCTTGGATGCGGCAGAGGATTGGTTCCCAGAATCTTGTTTCCTTTTCCTAACACGTTTGGCCTTGACTTGAGGCTCCTCTCCTGTCACAATAAGGAAGCTGACCAATGGGGAACTTAAATTTAAATAATTTTACCATTTTAGAAGTCATTGCTCATTATTTCATTCTTCTGCTCACTGAATTTTTCCCTGTGCTCCTGTAAAGTGACATTGGGTATGAAAAACTTATATAAATTAAAATTATTATTAATAATAATATTTTTAAAAGGTCAATTCTCATTGTTTCTATCCACGTATGGCACAAGCTACATGATGGGTTTAGTATAGAGAACTGTGGATTTGAAGGCTTAAATTAATAGCTCTACTGAACTGTATTAACATCCAGTGAAAAGCTTCAGAACGGAGGGCTTAAGAAACACCACCAACATCAGAGAGCCCCCCCACAGCTCCGTGGCTCATTACCTGAGACTGGCGTTTTGGGCCCTTTCCTTTCCTCATTCTTGGCAGAGTTCCGTTTCCTTCTCAAATTTACGCTGATGGTCGGCTCGGCTGTTTGCTCCTTTTGAAGGGAGCGGGAGAAAAACGGAGCGGCGCCATCAAAGCCAACACAAACGCAAACACCGTATATGGTTGGCAGCTCTGCTGATAAAGGTCTCCCAGCAGAGCAGGGCAGCAATCCTGGCTTGCTCATTACTAAGAAACATTACAGTTATAGAAATATAATATTATAGAAATACTATATTATAGTTAGGGGCAGTGGTAGCTCAGTGGTTAAGGACTTGTAATCGGAAGGTTGCTATTTCAAGCACCACCACTGCCGGGCCCCTGAGCAAGGCCCTTAACCCTCAATCGCTCAAGTTGTATTCCGTCATAATTGTAAGTCGCTTTGGATAAAAGTGTCAGCTAAATGCCGTAAATGTAAGTTATGCCCAGTGAACTCGTTTCTGAGTTCCACACAACCCATTCAACGCTTTCTAACCACAACCTGCCCCAGAGGCACTCTGTCCCCATAATTCAACCCGAAATGCCACAGAACAGATTCACCCTACTGCCTCCCACTTTGATGTTACACTAGATCTGTACCGTTGAGTAGTAACAGGGCCTCGTCAGCGACGGTCATACCTTTAGAGTTTGGTGCTGTTTTAGCCCCTCCCTCAGTCTGGCTTTCTTCTTAGGCTGGGGCTCCGCCTCCTCCCCCTCCTCTTGCTCCTCTCCCTCCTCTTGCTCCTCCCCCTCCTCTTGCTCTTCCCCCTCGCTGACATCTTCAAGTGCGCGCTTTGAGCCCTTCTTCATACCTGCACAGAGGATACAGTTGCTCATTACTGTCTGCTCAGAAGCCCAAAAGGATGTTATGATAATTCTGAATTAATACGCCATGAAAGAGTGGTGAGGCTGGTGACTACACAATCTCTCTCCAACCTTTAAAGATAGCATCTGCCTTGAGCCTTTTCTGTTTTCCCCTGATGGTGTTCACCTTCACAGCTTCTAACAAAGAAAGACACAAGGTGGGACGGAAGAAAGCACTCGTTTAACGTTCATGCAAGATTGTTGAAACTATTCAAAGTATCAGGTCACAGCATTGCAGTCAGCACGCCGTTTAATAAGTAAAGGCATTCATAAAGCAAGGCCGAGCCTTGGGCCTCACCGATGAACGCTAGCCTTTCTGACTCGGTGCTCGCGCTTGCAGCAATGCTAGCGGCGGCCTTGAGTTTCTTCTTTTTCAGAGAGTTTGGTGCTGCTGGAAACTTCTGTTTTAGTTTTCTCTGTTTCTTCTGATGTGCTTTTAGCTGAGGATCAATGTCACCAAAAAGGATGTGTTCCTACACACACACACACACACACACACACACACACACACAGTAAGCAGCATGTTACAAAGGTCACTGTGCAGTTATGGAGGCCAGCAGAATAAAGACCAAATGCATGACCGCCCACCTGTTTCAGTGATGACTCTGTAGTCAACCTCCTAGATTTAGTCTGTCTTTTTTTCTTAGGTTCAAGTTTATCTGGGGCAACACAAATGCCCTAAAAAGTAAAAAGAGTCAACATGAATTAGGCTAGATGGAAACAAAATGAGACCCAACAAAGGATACAGTTACTCATTACAGTGTGGTGACCACAGCCACACAGCTCTAACCTGTACAGTAGGGTCGGCGTGAGGAAGACTAACGGCAGGGGGCAAGACTTTCTTCCTCCTCCTCCTCCTCGCAGGAACATTGTGCTGGTTGCCCTGTCCCCTCATGGCTGGGGTTGTAGATGCTTTAGTGGCGAGGGGCATCTTCCCTGTTGAAGTGCTGCTGTCGGCGGGCGCGTGGAGGGGGAGGGAGATGCTGGGGGCCTCCACAGTGAGGGGGCTGGAGTGACTCGAGCTGGGGGGTGTGAGGCTGGCTGTCCCAGGGAGGTCCGCCTGCCCCGCCTGGCCCTGCTGGAGCTCTTGCTGCATGCGGGGGCCGAACCGCGGCTGGCCGTCCTCATACGCGAAGGTGAACCTGGCCAGGCGCTCCTTCAAAGGTAGAGCTACAGCCTCTGTTGCCTGGGAGATGCCCGTCTCCCACGGTGTCCGCAGCTTACGTGGAATCGAGAACTAAAGAGAAGGTTGCAAGTCACGTGAGGATTGGTATACAAAAAAAATGTGAGAAGGATATGTCCCATGTTTATTCCTGCTCAGAAAACATATACGGGGAGCGAACAGTTGCAGTACCTTTTTGACCTCTGCATGAGAGTCAAATTCTTTGTTGCCACGGCACAGTGTCTGGTACTGGTCTTTGTCCGAGAACACGACCATATTCTTCCCAGCAATATAGCCTATCTCGGGAGTGTCGCTAAAATACTGTATATGGTAGGACAACCCCGTCCGACTGTTGGCTCCTAAGCAAGAAAGAAACGGGTCACCGAGTCAGGGAAGGCAGCCCACTCTGACAGCGACGCGACGACTGCTCCTGTCGCCTTGGTACTCTACCTTTCTGCTTAAAGTGAAGGTTAAACTCCGGGTCTGTAGTGATCATGCATGGCCACCAGGGGTATCCGGACTCTTTAGTCCAGACGACATCTCCCACGGAGAACTGCACATGAGACTGCTCGTCCGTGCACACCGCCTGGATGTCGGCCACGCCCTGCACGCCTGCATCCTCCTCAGCCTCCGGCATGGGCTGCTGCACAAAAGAATGACAGTGGCTTTATCCTATGCTGGGGCCAACTGTAGCTGTGACAAGTAGCACACAGGAATATTATGGAGTAGTTTTCTAACCACCACTACCAATACTGAACTACACTTTTTGCTTTGCTCCCCCAAGGAGGGGTGCTGTTCCCTTTACCCTCTGCAATTCTTTCATGGTGCTTTTATGCCACCCACATTGCAAAATTGTCTTGAATATGAATTTTAAAAATGTTTTGGTTTAACATTGCAACATCTCAGAACAACATGCAGTGAGCATATGATGTGTTCAATAATGCAGAGTGCTTGCTCTATACATAACATTTTTGCACAAACTGTGACACTTAAGTGGATAGTTACCCTAGTAGTGAGTAGTAACAGTGAAAGAAAAAGACATGGGGAGGACAGTGAACCGGGATCAGAGGCGTACCACGGCAGGTATCGGAGTTCCGCAGGCAGCTACTTCAGTGTCAGCAGAGTCATGTGACTTGAGCAGCAGAACCCCACAGTCAGGGACAAGGTCATGCGACACGGTGACCTGATCACATGGCTCTACAGCGGCGAGTATGAGAGAGGACCTCTCCGAGCCAATAGCAGCAGGGATAACAGTGGGATGTCTTCTATTAGGTGGTGTCCTCTTCCTCACGGGTGCCCTCTTCCTCTTTCTGCCTTCTTTTGTAGCACTCGGAGAAGCCAGAATGCCCTCTGGGAGGCTCAAAGGCGTGTCTGGCTCCTCTGCCCCCTCTTCTCCATAGCTGCCTTCATAAAGGCTTGACGGCGGCGGCGAGTTCCCATTAGCCAATCGCTTGGTTATTTTGAGCGTGAGCTCAGGGGAGGAGTCTGCCTTCCTCTGGGGGCCGTCGTGCTGAGGGCCAGACTCCACCCCTTTGAGGATGGGTGGTGCAGCAGGGGCAGTGTAGAGCTTTGGTATTTTATCCTGATCACCATTTAACAAGCGAGAAGTGAGATCCTTTAGCCGCTCGTGAGTGTGGTTATGGTTGCCTAGTATCTGCAGAACACTGTCCTGGGGTGTGGCAGCGAGCTGAGTGGCAGCTTTATCCATCAGAAGGGCGGGATCTGTGCTTCCGTCACCACGTCCCTTACATCCACCCGGGGAGTCCGAGAGCTGTTTCATACTAGTGGGGTTCTTTGGCTCAGGCATTGCAGGCAGAGAACTTCCCTTACTGTCCATCAGTGCCAGCGAGAGGCCTGCTGTATACTAAAACACAAACTCAAATGAGAGAGAGCCGTTTCAAAATTCATCTTTACTGTTTACGTTCACGTCATCCGTATTTACAACGGTAAGTTAAATAATAGAGAACAGAAGAAAAGATGTCTGACAATATATATCTACACAAACTGAGGTTTCTTTTGCATTTTACTTCTGGAATCACAAAAGGCATACTTGCATATATTCTTAAGTATGTACCTCACTTTATTTACATACGCTTAAGAGAACAACATAAAGCTCGATCGAGGGGAGTAAGGCAAACGAATCAAATGCGATCTTACCAAACTCACGATAAATCTACCAAAAAGCTGATGAAAGGAGACACAGTATGATAATTGTACTCCGATATATCTTTCCCCGTTGCCAATCCCTGCACTGCATACAGAAAGAAAAGCCCAAGCAGCGTCTCCAGACAGCTGCACCTGTAGCCGCTACAGCGCGGCGGCTTTAAGAGGACCTATAAATGCGAATAACTGTACGTTTCACCCCAGGAGTGAAATTGCGTGCTAACAGTCAGGATATAAAATCAGTTGGCCTCGGTAATTGGACAAAAAAAATAATAAAAAAAATCAGAGTCCATGTTAAACGAAATGGGTCTAGCTCCACATAAAAATGGCTACCATCTTAGCTAAATTTTCAGTGAGTGGGTGGCCAGCTAGTTTGCTGTTGAATGAAATAATTCGCCCTGCTTTCTCTTTAGATAGCTAGTCGTCTAGTTTACGATAGTTACCAATAATAGTGTTTAGATATCTGGAAAAAGCATGCAAGTTACAAATGCGAGGTTAGATTTTTATCTGAGCGCCAAGGACTTTTAACATTAACTTTATCCTAAAGCTGAATGACATCAGCGACGTGCCTTAAGTGCATAAAGCTCAAATGCGGTTTTCCGCGTGTTAATATTAGCCAACCCATTGTAGGGCCAAATGTAATCAACGATATGAAAGGACACACATGCAACTGTTAGCTTAGTCCTAAACGGGGTAGGAAGCTATTGTAATTCAAAATGGGTAGTCTCAGCCAGTCGCCTCTAACTAGCTACAGCGATGTGAGAAATCATGATGAGATTGCCATCAGTTAGGAAAACGTTTCCTGAGCAATGGACTTAAATCAGGTTCCATAACAGCCTATATTTATTTAAATAAGCGATTCCCAAAGCTAAACTATTTTAAACCAATCGACAACTTAGATTAACTACTAACTAACGTTAGACTGGCGATGCGGCACAGGCTGCAGCCTTCAATAACTTAACTAACGCCAATTTGCCAAACCCGGCTAAATGTTAGCTGCGCTAGCTGAGTTTGACCAGCTAACGGTGGTGTGAACAGAAACTGCACTGAACCGCTGTAGGCAAGCGGAAAAAACACGTTAGCGGTCAACCTACAATGGTATGAAATTACTCACTGCTTATAAGTAGCTAGCGAACTACTCATAAATAAAGCATTTGACATGTCAGTTAGCTAGGCTGGCTAACTGGAGTACACCATTTGAAACCTCTCAATGTACTGAGCCTGTTGGCCATTCTGACTGAGACACCGAGGCAAAAGGCTAGTTAGCATAGCACACCACAGCTGCTTCAGTGACACGCTAGACGGTAGCGTTCCCAGAAACGTAGCTATTAGTTAAAATCTTCTGGAATTTTAGATAACTTAATAGACTCAAATTTTTTTATTATTCAAACGATCTGATTATGGATTTTAGCTGAAAATAACCTGTTCGAAGCATTACGATTATTCCGACTTCTATTCATCCGAGTCAAAGCTTGCGGGAAACTTATTCCAATCAGCGCGAAAATACTCACTTCCGATTGGTTGGCAGCAGCGGCAGAATTCACCCGGCCTTTTCAAATATTTTACGTCTTCCCTGTCTTGACTCGCTGCAGAGCATGTTCAAAAATGTAAAAATAGTTGCACAAAACTGCGAAAATTGTAACTCGCTTTAAACAAACGTAATCCTATGGTCGTTTGTTTTTGTTTTTGAAAATAATCGTCGCTGCAAGAAACAGATCGGCCTACAGGAATGAGCCAAAGAGGGCATCCTCGCAATGTGACGTTCTACAAAGAGGGCGGATGTATTATAAGGTTGCCAGTTGTATATCTTTTAGGAATTTACGTGCAGGGGATTTGATGCTATCGTAGTTTATGTCTAAATTAAATATAATTTCTATCAGTTACTTTGAAATACATCGATAAAAGAGTATAGCAATAGAACTCTTTCCAGGATAAAGAACAAAAATATAAATAATTGATTTTAATAAATTTGAAATGTGTGAAGCCTGGCAACCCATAAATAAGCGCGCCAGATCATATGGGTATTCCTACAAGAAAATTGTTAGTATAAATGGCTCAAAGTATAAAAGTAGAGTTCTGAGAGTTTTTATGGATTGAACAAAATACAGTTCTATACTCTCACAGAATGTACACATTCCCTTCTTAAGAACACATTCTTGACATGGTAAACCTCTGAAACTGAAACAGGGTCCAATAATTGTAGTTTAGTGATAGTGTCTGGTGGGTGAATTTTAGTTACAAAGGCCTAAAACCATGGGACTGGGTAACCTAAGTGTAACCTTAGAAATGCATCAGCATTGATCCCTGTATTTCTTCAGTATTCTAGATCTTTGCTATATTGGATTCTAACCTACTCTACTGGCTAGGGTGTATTCTATGAGTAAATGACAAAGCACTTTTGTAAGTCGCTCTGTATCAGAGCGTCTGCCAAATTCCATAAATGTACATATAAATGTAAAGGATACATTTATAAAATTTATAAAATTGGCAAATTATATTCTATCCTCTAGCCAAGAATTCTTTAAGTACAATATGATCTCTACAATGCAAAGTTCTCCAAACAATGGGAGGGCCGATAGTGCAATCTGAACTGAAATTCCGTTCTTGACGTGTTGGAAGTACCATGAATACACGTTATAGCCCACACCACTGGGTGTAGGCTACAACGTGTATTCCCAGTAAGAAAGTACACAAAACTAAACCTGACTGACTAGGATGCATCTGGACTAAATAATCAATGGCTGCAGTGCCAATAAAGGTTAAACAAAAGAATGAAAGAAAAAGACATGTGTTTATAAGTCAGACCTACATGTTATGTTTAATAAAGTATTAAAAAGTCATACAGACCAATGTGTGAAGACAGGCTTAAGGCATTGCGTTGAAGCAAATCTATCATTGCAAACTTTGTGATAGGATAGGATTATGAGTTTAAGATTTGAAGAACTTCACACCTGGCTAACATTTTCCTCACAGTTATTTATGGATTTCTATAGAAATGGGATTTCGGCTTCAACTGTGGGGGTATAGACAACATTCTTTTGGACATACGATGTAACGTTGTGAAATTTGAACTTAATGCGCTCTATTATCATGCAGAAAACGAACGGTTGTAATGACCCTGTATCGACAAATTATGGGGAAAAAGAGAAAGAGCGTTTGGGGGGAAATGCCAGCTTCTCAGCAGCAATTGAATACTGTGTATAAGGCGCCCTGAAAATGCTTCATACAGTGGCCCAGAGCTTTGAGAGGAACAGGTGGAGCGCCCTCTGCTGGCCGCATTCGACTCACAGGAAGACGGAAGCGAATGAAGTCTAGTAAGACTCTAGATTCATCATCGCATAGAGAACAAGGACATGGGAGCGAGGATTTGGGGTTATGCTTTTTGTAACTAGCCAGGAATATATCTTAAAAATTGTCCTTTAAACTATACACAACCTAACGCTACCTGACGTACGTCTTTGCACTCGTTAGATTAACGTCATCTTTTTATCGACACCGTCATAAAAATGGCATTAATTTTGTTCTCCAGATGTCGGACTCCGTGGACGACATCGTCTAGATTCAGAAAAGGTAACGTTAGCTAACATTAATTGTTTGTTAAATTGTGATTCTTTATGTTGTGAATGTTCTGTGGTGTGTAGCTGTGATGGTTAGGATAATATTCCACATGTGTCATGTATTATTCGTTGCCTTGTATGTCAGATTCAGCGAGACAAACCACAGGGCTAACTAACGTCCATAGCGTATTAGCGTTAGTAGGCTACGGCTAGCTAGCTAATTTAGCTAATAACGGTAAGATGCCTGTTACATTTAGACCTACTGTTACGTTTGGTTTTAAGATTTTTTATATGTGTGTAACTAATGGCCACGACAAGTTGTATTTATACCTAGCTAACTCGATAGCTATAACTTAAGTGGTGTGTTGGCTCACCTTTTAAAACGTTTTCTGCGTCTTCTGGCACACTAAAAGTTAGCTAGCTGTGGTGACCTTAGATCCTCAGCTAACGTTGCTCAGCAGTACTTGATTAAGCAGTCTTAACTGCTGAAACTCGTATCTTAAGCAAACATTATCTAGCTAGCCAGTATAGTAACAAGATTATCAGATTGACGAACTGAGCTGGGTATTTAGCTAGCTAGATTTAATCTGTTCGACCCACAAAACAACCGTGCGTTAAGGGCCCGTCACAGCTAAACTAAATTGGCTAGCTCGTAGGCAAAAACTTGTTTGACAGTAGCATTACCAGCCGGCGGTCTGACACGTGCTGGGTGTTTAGGACCATATTATACTGTGGTTAGCTAGCTAGCTATCCTAGCTAACCTAGCTAGCTAACCTAGGTGGGTGATTTCTAACTGAAACTGTGTTTTTAAAAAATATTGTTAGTAAATTACATTCAGGAAATGTTTTTTCTGGTTTTAATTTATCCTTAAAATATGTGAAGATTAGAGCATCATATCATTGAGAGAGAATGAAGCCTGATGTTCAGTGTTCTCCAAACAGCCATTAAGGTAGGCTGCTAGACTGGCGAGGCTAAGTTACTGTCCTAGCTGGTTATGTAGTTAAGTGTTTATTTAATAATTGCTGTGAAATTTAGCGTTAGCTATTTTAGCATTTGTCTTCTAAAATCCACGAAATCCGTCATTTTTGAGAAACTAGCTCAAGGCAGTTAGCATCACAGGTAAACTGATTCATGACTCTGATTGGTGGAAGCACTTGAGCCAGCAACTGACCAATCAACTTGCCCAACCCTGGAAAAAATAAGAGAAAAAAATCTTCTTCTTATTGTTATTGATGTTTATATGCCCTTCATACGTAATAAATCAGACACAGGCTGCTGACATCTAGAAAGTTGACATTAAACATGACTCAAATTAAAATATTGGAACAGCAGTTTCACTTAAAAAGAAACATCAGTATAGAAGCAGAAGCTGAAGTATGAGACCAAGTCAAAGAAACTGTTTACACAGGCTTGCATAAATCACTTCGTGTTTGTTGTTCTGCTGACTGGTGGAATAGACTTTACTGTAATGTGGATTCCAGAATCTTATGCTCTACACCCTGAGTTAAGTATGATAATGATTAGTCAAAGACCTATATCATATTACATCATAGTTGTCTTGCTCTCTGTTTGGGTTTCTCTGAGGCCTTATTCAAGCTGCTGTTATAATGTGATATTCACGCTATAATAGGTGCAATGTTACACTTATTCCTTGGTTGTCTGTTAGTGATTATGCCGTGTAAGCATAATTATACAGTACTGTTAGTAGGGTACATTGCATTACACACAATACATCTTAATTATAGATGTTGCTCTGAGCCTAGGAAGTTACTTGACCTTTGGTCAGTTGCCTGAAATGCACTCTGGTCTTCCACATCTTGAAAAACGTTGCTATAAGCCAAAAGGCCAGAACCATTCCTGAATATGGACAGGGACCTTAGGTTGATTGTCATGCCAACCTGTGTAAACACCATGTTCTAATGCAGTGCTTACCTCTGCAGGGTGGAGGTAAGAGTCCTGAGGACTGGGACAAAAGAGCACTAGATTAAAAGTCAGGGCTTTAGTGTTACATTCTCAGTGGAAATCTGAAGATGTGGTCCCCATGGCAACAGGAAACCAAGCACCACATATCTATTTAGAACTAAGTTAACTAGAATATCACTGTTCAAATATTTTAAGCCTTTTTGGACTCATGACTCTGTTCATGGTATAATGTGGCACTATCAAACCCTATTAACACATGTTTTATCCATAAGCGTTCAAGCAGTTTACCAGGATGAGAGTATATGTGAACACAAGCGTGAATGTGTGTCAGGGAAGTTGATCTGGGAAATGACTTGCTGTGAGTTAGCACCAGACCTGGTACTGTTGCCAGTAATGCTTTCAGACTCTCCAGTTTAGCATCAAAAGTTTTTCTAATGTCACAAATTGGTCTTTGTGAACCCAGCACCGAAAAGCAACAATATCAGTTGTCTACAAAAGAAGTTATTAATTTGTAAATCAGCACTTATCTATAAATCCACACTCACTGTAGGCTGTTTACGCAGCCTTTTGTTCCAAACAGAGAGAGTTTAGGTCATGTATGAACCTGCTGGAACCAGCAGTGTTCTCACAGTGCGCTGCAACTGTGAAAAGGGGGAATCTGCCAGCATCTAAACCATTCTTCCAAAGCAGATAAGCACTGTATTACCAGAGCGGCAGAGATTTTCAGCCATGAGTAGGCTTACCCTTAGGACAGTGGGGCAGAGATCTTCTAGGGCCAGATTCAGTAGGGGAAAGACAGGAGACAGAACAGGAAATGAGCCTTGAAGAGGCTAATGTTGTCCTGATAACAGTGAGGTTAGGGTGCAGTCAGGGTCATTTGGCTAAGCCAAGACAACTATTTAAAACGGACTGCTCTTGATTTTTAAATTAAAATTCCTTGTTAAATTTTCGTGGAATAAATATTCTTGCTGCTTTTTTCAGGTTTGTGCTAAATTGATAAAGAGCATGTATGGACAGAGAAGGAAGCGGTGTAGCTTAAAATAACATGGAAAGGGTGTCTTATGGAAAAATGACTACACTGAGAAAGCTGAAAGAGGACAGTGCTGGAGAATGGTTATTATGGATAAAGAGACACTGCTCAGAGAGGCTGTCTAAGCAGGCACAGCATATGCTCAGCACTACCTTTAGTTTGAGTGTCCTTTCCCCGTTTTCCATTCTTGTATTTAAATCAATTAGAAAACCACTCACTTCATTTCATTTTCAAATGTTGTTTTTCCGTATCTAGTTCTTCCTTGCACACCCTAGTGGGACAGGGTGAAGCCAGGTGTTTTAAAGCCTTTGTGACTTTAAGAGATTGTTTTCCAGTTGGAGTTTTGACCGTGCTCTTCTTACCTCATCTACTCATGTTAAAACTAGTGAAGGAGGATAATTGCCTGAAGGTCATTTATCCTTATGGATTCTAAAAGGCAGCTTTTCAGTTGATATGGTAGGGTATTGAGGAAGATGTAATGTTTGTTTTAATGTCTTTCTATGATAGATATATTTATGCAATCAATGATTGCTCACACTTTAGGTAATTTTGGTAATTGGAGTCTTAAGGAGTCTCAGACATTACGAACATGTAACATCTGACATCTTTGTCTGTGTCCTCTTAAAACAATTGTAGGTTCATTAATGTTGAGAGCAGATATTCAGTACGGGACAAATTACAGCAATTGTGTTGTAAAGGTCTTTCTTGACTAACACACCAGTCTCAGTTGCATTAATTGCTATTGTGGTGGCCACTGTTTTGTGTGAGTCCATGTACTCGATGAACATGCATGTCTTACACACCGACATGGCACACCCTCACCCTCTGTCCTGGTACCTCTGTGTGATTGGTGAAACAGCCAGAGAAGAGTCTCCAGCTCTCTATTGAAGCATCAACATTTAATAGTAATTACATATCATTAGTATACACTGATTGCAGTAAATTTGGCAAGCAACTTACCAGAGACTAAACCATTAGGACAACAAACCATTTAATGCTTCTCAAATGTGCTGAATGAATGTACATGGACATTCATTTATATTTCTCTCTTACAAGTAGTGGTCTGCTGGCAGCGATCTCTAGCCAGCTGCATCTTCTTGAGGTTAAGCGTATGAGCGTTAAACAGTTGGTGGCCTTAGCTCCGTCCTTACCCACGCCGAACACTCCAGGAGGGAAAGCCCAAGAGCAGGAGGCTTCCCTCACCGCAGGACACGCAGTCCGCGAGGAAGGCTGTCATGTCTGACCTGCTGCTGAAATGGCACAGCTGAAGCAGGGCGTGCCTGAAACGGTGCCTTTAAAGTTCTGATAAACTCCATGTACTCTGTGTTATTTCATGCTTTATCGTTACATAAGTGGAACTTTCAAGGTTTGATTGCTCTAACTTGCACATTTGTCTCTTGCATTTGGGTGTTAAAAAAAATTCATTTAATTTATATATTTTTCACTTTAGAGTCATCACTGGATGTTCAGTATATTCTAAGCAACATTATTGTTAATTGAGGATACATACCTTTCTGGTATTAAGTTGACCAGTAGACAGGGGATAACCTTGGTCATCTTTGGCTAAATCAATGTACTAAAATGACCAGTATGGACAAGTTCTGATTTCAGAGATAAAGCTATTTTCTTTGTCCCTTCTTAATGACATTGATACATTTTTAAACTTAAACAAATTTTTAGTATTCTTTTTTTTTTTCATTCTGTTTTTTTTTAGTACTTTCCAGCACAATATAAATTGTCATTTTGTCTACCAATGTGACATTACCCAGGACAAGGAAAACAAAAACAAAAGTAATGGCGCAGAAATTGCTGCAGTGCTACTCTTTAATAGTCATATAAAACCCCATAACCACCCCCACACACTCATTTTAAATATTGTCATAAAATAATCAAACCAGAAATTGTGTGACAGTGAACATATGGCTAAGGTTACATGAGGAGTTATTGTGTCTGTCACAGCTGTCATTTATATAAGTTTCTGTAAAATTTTAAAATGAAAAAGTTCAAGCTGGGTAAAGCTAGAAACTCTGGCGAGAGAGAGCTAGTGCAGTGTCTAATCTGTGAGCAGTTTAGTGAAACTTAAATCTTTGATTTTAGGAGAATAAGTCTAAGATGAGCCGCTTATAAATCTGCAATTTTATTTCCAAGGCTACAGAAAAAGCAAGCAAGGTCAGTCAAAGCTGCTGTCAGATACACCTGTTTGAAAACCATAGAGCTTCTAGCATGGCACTATTTTGAGGAAACGGGTTTTGAGGAAACGGGTGTTTTGAGGTATGGCACTCTATTTTGAGGAAATTTGATTTGCTGCTTTACTGCAGAGGTGATTAGTGTATTTGAGATTCTTTACCGCACTGTGGTTAAAAAAAAGTGGCGTATGAGAGTATGATTTCTCCTGGGAGCTGTGGCACTAACAGCTAACATGGTTTCAGGCAGTAGTGTCTCACTGTATAGTACTGAGAGCGTCTGCCCTGGGCGCCTTCTCTCCTGGCACCTGTGTGGACAATTTATATTTTTCCTGGTGTTTGGTTTTAAGGTCACTTCTGTGTCCTTACCAAAGGAACTTAACCTATGCTGACTCATGACTGACGTGCATGGTCGTTCTTAGCATTATGCCACTGTGGCCAACCAGGGAGGCTCACGCACTAGTCACTACTAAATAACAATGAAATTGTATTTTTGGTTTCAACTTAATTCCAAATTCCTAAATACAGGAAAAGGTCATAATACCACCAATCACAAAGCGGCAGAACACAGCAAAGCCAATCAGTATACAACAGTTTCACAATGAATGTTGCACTGGTGCAGTCCTGTCTTCAGTAGGTTCCTGCAAAACTCTAGCCAGCTCCCTTCCATTTCTTAAGGCTTTCTGCATGGTTTTTTAATTCTGTGGTGGTGGTAGAGGCCGTGACATTGAAAGCTCACCTCATGTCTCTGTCTTTGTGTTACTGGCAGCTGGTTTAATGATAGTAACGCACAAGTCAGTGCTTCTTTTGTTGTATGTTGTTTGGACATTTGGAACGATGTCAAAGCAAGATCTTGTTTTGGTTTTCCATGGATCAAATGATTCCAATTCTCACACAATAAACTATATTCTTTTCATGCAAATACCTGTCTAGGTCATAATCAAAACACTAGCAATTTTAACTGAAGGACAAAGATGACAGTCTACAGGAACTGATTGCCGAACAGTGATATTACTGTTAATGTAAAGAAACACTAACAGTAATATGGATTTAACTGATGACTCTGTTGGATTCTTAAGTCATGTGTGCACCCAGTCTAATTCCTGTTCTCAACTCTTTCAGGGACGCTCACAGACGGAACATGTTTCAGTTGTGCTGCACTCCGGCTTGCTGTGAATAGGTAACCAAATGAAATTTGGTCCACTAGCTGATTATATTCCCACCTAAGAACCCAATACACACCTCAGTGAACATTCAGTGAAGTCTGTCAAGGGTTAAAAAGACCATTCACTTTAAATCCAGCGTGCACAAAGATATTTGAACGTCATGGGCTAAATGTTTTTGGAAATGATTAAAGTGGTGGGTTTAGTGGTGAAGGTAGAGAGTGCACTGATGTGGGGTTCTCTTCACAGTCCTGATGTTCTTGGTCCTAGCTGTGTGGCTTGGACACCGCTCATGTCCTTGGACCACGCCCCCCCGCATCATCGCCCCTCGGCGAGCGCGCCTCGCCTCCGCTGCTCCATCCTGATACCTGACCCCGCCCTACCCCGCCATTCCTTCTCCCATTGGACAGCAGCTTGGCCCTGGGCCTCAGCCACGCGTGGCATGCACACGACGGGCCGCCTCTGCGATGACTCGAAGGTGGAGCGCTCGCTGCGTTCGCTGAAAGACCGGAACAAGAAGCTGGAGGAGGGCGGCCCCGTCTACAGCCCGGCAGTGGACCTGGAGCCCGCTCGCCGCTCGCTGACGCAGCGGGTCATTGATGAGGTCAAACACTACTACCACGGCTTCCGGCTGCTCTGGATCGATGCCACCATCGCTGCGCGCATGCTGTGGAGAGTGCTGAACGGACATGCCCTGTCCCGGCGGGAGAGGAGACAGGTACACACGCCCCACGTTTCCAGTGGTCTCTGTCTTTATTGTGCAGTGTAAGCCTGGGTTCAGCTCAGCAGAAGCCCCGTGCAGTGCCCAGTCTTCCCCCCCCCCCTTCCCTCTTCTCTGCTTTACCTCCTTGCCGTCTGTCTTCCTGCCTTCCTTCCGTTCTTTCTCTCGGTCCAGACCTCTGCTCTGTCCGGCTAATGATCGACTGACCCGCAGAGTGCCTCTATCCTGGCATGTTGTTCCGAGTTAAATCCCCTCTCGGCTCTGCGTGTCTGTCTCCTGGCCGGACGCACGGTGGATATCGCGGTAATGTCATAGTCCTTTGTGAGCTGCATGCATTCTGACTGAGGTAAGAGGGAGGTTAGCTGTGTCCCCACTGAAACACACACTAGCTTATTGTCACATCGCACTCACCATTAGCATGGTGTTCCCCTCCCTCTTTGGTTTTAAATCCAAGCAAACTGCCTTATTCCATTCTTGGTAGTGACTTATTTCTACAACATTACCAAGGAGTCTAGTGAGAGCGATTCCTTTAAGATCCTCTCTGGCAGATCTTGTGCTTACACTACATCTCCTAGTCTCACTCTACATGTTATGTGTGAGATCATATTGTTAGTAAACATTCCTTTAGCGACTCTGGCAGATACCGTGCTTACGTAACACTGCTTTACTCTTTGCATGCCGCTAATGTCTGACTATGTCAGTCTTTTAGACACGACTTGCTGCCTGTTCCATTCCAGCGAGCTCTCTGCCGAGGTCGTGTTTATTAGACATGCTGCCCTTCCTCCAGAACACTCTTCAGGAAGTACTGCCAGATGCCTCCTCCTCTTTGTGACTCACAGCAGTGATTAGATAGATTAAATAGCTGCTGTCTGTCATCACTCCACAGCAGTTACACTGGGTTACACTCTTGGTTTTGGTTTCACCTTCGTGAAGATGAGCAAACTTCATTGGCATAGTATCAGATAATTATCAGATAATTGTCAGATATTGATTAGTAACACTGTAATACAAAGCAATAACATTAGTGAGCACATAACCTTGAGCACCTTTGCATTAGTGGAGAAATACAATGTTATAAGTATTTAACACCGAAGCAAATGTGCATTTTAAAAATTAAGCAGGAATTTGTATCTTGTTTTACATTAAAATGTAGCAAATTATGTGCTTGATTTACAATTAATAATTGCCATTTAAAAATGAACAGCACCTTTGTGGTATGATATAAAATCCTCACACTGCGTTGTTTTAAACTGTGACACTAAAATGCTGGCACTCATGTCCCAGAGCTTCACTGCAGGTAGTTTATAGGAGTGGATTCAAGTAGATTAACGCCAGAGTTACTGTAGCACAGAATGTAAATGCGTATTGTAACCGCCCCGTCCCATAAGTCCTTCAGCCTTCATGGGGGCCTCTCTTTAAGAAAAGCAGGTTAAATGGCCTCACACATGGTGCTGGCCTCCGCTGGCATCTCCTCCATCTCCCTACTGTTCCTCCGCCCTGCCGCCTCACACATGCTCATTCGCGTCCAGGCTTCAGGCTTTTGATTTGACGTCACTTCTTATCCATGCCCCGATTCCTCCCCCTCCCTCTTTCCTGCTAAAGCTATCCAACCTACTGCCTTTCTTTTTCCTTCGTTCCTTTTTAAAAAAAAAAAACAACCCCAAACCCTCCTCCCACCCCCACCGGGGTGATATACATGTCAATAGGGACAGCACAAAGGTTCTTTTCAGCATGGCTGGCTTTGTTCTTCTAGGACCCCTGACTTGCAGGTGGAGAGAGGGCGAAGGAACCTTCTTCTAAAGCCGGACTTCTCTGACACGCTTGTGGAGTCCAAGTTTCAGTTTGGGGCGGTCAGGGTTTCACTCGGGGAGGGGCGGCCACTCGCTTTCCTCATAGCTCTGGTCGGTCAGTGCTGTTACTAACTGTTACATCATTTATGTTGGAGATGAGTGGAGATTTCGTCCAAAGAGGGCTAAAGAGGACAACCATGCATGATGGGGAAGGAAGAGAGAGAGGAGGGGGTGGAGACCCTGGGGAGGAGGGGGTTGGTGGGATAGATGTTCTTACTATAACCCGCCCCGCATCTCTCCTGAACAAGTCCCTCAGATGGTTCTACGGCTGGTTGGGGAAATGGACACGTCTAGAAGAAATTCAAGAGTTTTTTTTAATTTTTTTTTTATGTTCAGTACTTGTTTCTGTGTTCATATTCTGACCATCACTGGTTCATGTCTGTGAAAATCATGTGTTTGGCTTTTGGAGCTTAAATCAAAGTGGGTATTAGAAGGTTAGCAGTCTTTCCTTGTATAATAGACATTTATCTGCTATGCTGTGTTTAACATACTTGTATATATTTGCCCTTTTCCAGTTTCTGAGGACGTGTGCTGATGTATTCCGGCTCCTGCCCTTTCTGGTTTTCATCATCGTTCCGTTTATGGAGTTCCTCCTACCCGTTGCTCTCAAGCTGTTCCCCAACATGCTCCCATCCACCTTTGAGACTCAGTCCAAGAAGGTACAGCAAACTTCCCCTTGCCACTGTTCTCAGAACATTACCTGTTGTGATTGGGTCTTTCTGTACCTGTACTGTCCATGGCTTCTGCACGGAGCAAAAATGGATCGTAGCGTATTTTTGTGGTGTGAAGTAAGGGCAGACGGTCTCGTCGTGTGGATTGTCCAGGTTGCAGTGAGCCATCAGCAGTATGTACTGTGTTGCAGGAGGAGCGGCTGAAGAAGGAGCTGAGAGTGAAGCTGGAGATGGCCAAGTTCCTGCAGGACACTGTGGAGGAGATTGCTCTCAGGAACAAGGCAGACAAAGGCAACGTCACCGAGGAGTTCTCAACCTTCTTTCAGAAGGTAAACACCAACATCCCGATAATGGTGATTAGTCAAGACAAGTCAGAGGCTTTAATGGACAATATGATGTTCCTCGAGGACCCTGACACAACACAAAACAAGTGCAAACCACACATTAAATAAGAAAGAGGACCGATACCTAGATTGGACACGTTCAGAACTTTTGAATCTTCTCAGCATCGTCAAACATTTGGCACATATTTTATTGAGTGTAGAATGTCATGAGTCATCAGAGCAGTAAATGTTCATTTCCGAAGCGCTACATTGCCCCTGTGTGGCCATACTGTAGAAGTTCCCCATTAACACAAGTCTGTCAGCTCTATCATTTTGTCAGTCATCTCTCTCTCTCTCTCTTTCTCTCCTCCCCCCCCCCCACCTTGGCAGATCCGGGACTCTGGCGAGAGGCCCAGTAACGAGCAGATCATCCGCTTCTCCAAGCTGTTTGAGGACGAGCTGACCCTGGACAACCTGACGCGGCCGCAGCTGGTGGCTCTGTGCCGGCTGCTGGAGTTGCGCTCCATCGGTACCAACAACTTCCTGCGCTTCCAGCTCCTCCTGAAGCTCCGCGCCATCCGCGCTGACGACAAGGTGCCCGGCCCCGCCCCCGGCTCCGCCTCCCCTAGTCAACCCCGTGCACCGTGTGACGCTGCGATCTTGTGCCCACAGATGATCGCGGAGGAGGGAGTGGACAGCCTGAATGTGATTGAGCTACAGGCGGCGTGCAGGGTGCGTGGCATGAGGGCCCTGGGCGTGACGGAGGACAGGCTTCGAGACCAGCTCAAGCAGGTAACGCGCAGCGCCCACCCGGGTCACGCGGGTGCCGTGCTGTAGAGGGTCACCACAGGAGTGCCCCAGCGGTGGTGACGCCGTTCGCATGTGTGTGTGTGTTTTGTCAGTGGCTGGAGCTGCACCTAAACCAGCACATCCCCACGTCCCTGCTGCTGCTGTCCAGGGCGATGTACTTGCCAGACACGCTGTCCCCCACAGACCAGCTCAAGACCACGCTGCAGACGCTGCCGGAGATCGTGGTAAGTACAGTGCTCCTACGCCTGCCATGCTGGGGTGAACATGAGGGCGCAGACATTTAAACAAAGTGGGAAGTCACACACCGAGGCCCTCTATGATGACGTGTCGGTGTCGGAGTTTTTACTCCACGTAAGTTGGTAAGGAGCATAGCGAATCACACTTTTTGAGGCACGATGGAGCAAGATTTAGACTCTGGCATATGGAAACCTCAGAACCTACTGCTTTGTTACTGTCTCTGGAAGAAAGCGCTATATTTGGCAGAGCTTATAATTTGCATATTTTGAAGAAATCGGTGGTGGTGGTGTGGATATGGAAAAGTGTGGAAATGTCTCCCGTGTTACTTCAGTATTAGTATAGCTCATGCTAATTACCTGTTGGGTGGGTGTGTCTGTCACCAGGCTAAAGAAGCCCAGGTAAAGGTGGCGGAGCTGGACTTCTCTAAGGTGGATAATAAGACTAAGGTGGAGACCACGCTGCAGGAGGAGGCAGCCATCCGTCAGGAGAACAGGGAGCGGGAGCTGGAGAGGCTGGCTGATGCTGCCGAGAGAGCCAAGGAGCAGGTGAGAGTGCGTGGCCTTCACTGGTCCAGGGTCAGCTTGTCCATCACTCTCACTGCCTTCTTTCAGTGTGGCTGTGCTCTTCTGAGAACAGTCCTAGCTGCTATGACTTCACTATTTTCACTGCTTGTAACTTTAGGACTTTTCTGTTTGTTTAATTGTTTGGGAATTTTGGATTAATCTTTGTGAGATTTTTGCATGAGTGTATGATTAATGATGCAGCATGCCTGTATGATTAATGATGCAGCCAGGTTTGGGAGCACCAGTGTGTGTGTGTGTGTGTGTGTGTGTGTGTGTGTGTGTGTGTGTGTGTGTGTGTGTGTGTGTGTGTGTGTGTGTGTGTGTGTGTGTGTGTGTGTGTGTGTGTGTGTGTGTGTGTGTGTGTGTGTGTGTGTGTGTGTTTACAGGCTGAGCTGGTGGATGTGAAGACAGACATACAGGCAGACACTGAACCTGCACTGGCAACTGTAGACATGGCCAACCAATCAGAAATATTAAGAGACACAGCACCAATGCTGGAAGGTGTTAAAGTAAGGAGCATGCGTACACACACACACACACCGGTAAGCCCCAGGTTTTGTCTGAATTAGTTCATTGTTTTTAAACAGCATGAGCTTTTCTGAAGGTGACTCAGCATCAGCACACCGATCCTACTCACATAAATTCACTCAACACTGCTGAAGTTAATCGAAACTTTTTGTTCTCTAAAGGTTCTCTGTTTGCTGCAAAGGTAAACTAATTAATTATAGGAGTGTTTACATGCATGTACGTTATTAAAATACAATCACAAAACTGTGGCAGAAGGTAAATGGGAGATCTTGCTGCTGAATTTATGTTCCAGCTCAGGCTACACCATTCATGTCAAATCCACAAAAACACTACAAACATCTTAAAACGTGTGTTTATAGGTTCATTAATGTACCATTGAACGTCTTTAATTTAGGCTGGTATTTGAACAACTACAAGACTTAATATTTATATATACACCATCCTGTTGGTAATTAAATTCGTGAGTTCCTGTGGCTTCAGTTAACTGACTGATTTCTTCAGGGTGTGTGTGTTGTTTTCTTCGTGCTGCGTTCAGTAGCAGATGTTATGTACTGATCTGTCTTTCCTTCAGGGAAAAGCTTGCAGGCCCATTTGCTCTTCATACCTCTCATCAACAGTCCTACTACATAAAATGATTGATCTAGAAATGGATTCATGTCTTGATTTTGTTTCCTTACCGAGTAGCAGTGAGGGTGTCCTGAAGCGCAGGGATATCTCGTGTGGCTGTTTGCCTTTCTGTCTGCTTCACTCTGCTCCTCTTTAGTGTGTGTGTGTGTCTAACCACTGACCCTGTAACCCTGTTACGCTGTGGTTGTCTCCTAGCCCTTTATATAGGAGACCTGCTGCTTTAGCCAGCGTAGGACGTTTGGGTCTTTCCCTCTCTGCTCAGGAACTCCGCCTCACTGCATGCTGAACTGGGCGGGCGGAGTTGCGTTCACTAAACTATGATGTTTCGACTCTGCAGGGTGAAGAGATCACCAAAGAGGAGATCGACATGCTGAGTGATGCCTGCACCAAACTGAAGGAGCAGAAGAGACTCCTCACCAAAGAGAAGGAGGAGCTGGAGGAGCTGAAGGATGATGTGCAAGAGTATAGTGAGGTGAGGTCGAAAGGCACTCTGGGAGTCAACCCACGGGAGGAGGCGGGCTGTCTTACAAACAACACTGTGTCTATATGACCGTCAGTGAGGTTTAGCTGCATTTGCAGCTATCCCACCCTAGGGGGCACTCTCTCTCCTTGGCGGCATTGTTCAGTTAATACCTTAATCAAACTGGGACTAAACTAAGTAAGTGATCTTCTCTAAAGAGGTTGAGGTATTTATTAGGACTTAAAGGATACGTCATAAGCTGTGCTGCTGTGCCTCAGGACCTGGAGGAGATAAAGAAGGAGCTCTCCAAGACGGGCCAGGAGAAGGAGGTGGAGGAGTCGAAGGCCAGCCAGCTGCTGTCGCGCCGGGTGAACCGCATGATCGGCCGCATAGACAAGCTCGTCGGCGAACTGGAGAAAGACAAGCAGGTGCTGGACGGGCAGGCGGACACGGGGACAGCACCGCCTGTTGGGTAAGAGAGGAAGACATTTGTTCGGTTGCCTGAATGTTCGACATGTCTGCAAGAACAGTCTGTATGCAAACCGAGGTGTCTGTGTGTGTCTTCTTGTAGTGGGTAGGTTATGCAGGCTAGGAAATCATGGAAAATGGGTTTTATTTATGGTCCTCAGTAAACCTGATGTCAGGTTAAAAACATACATGGGGTTCCTAGTTGAATTAATAGTTCCTTTTTATTTTTTATAGATTGTTCTTTGAGAAACATAATGACTTAAAAAGGTAAGAAAAGGAGGGTTGGCATCTATGGGGTCTCTTGCCTGCTAACCGTTAACATGCATACCATTTGTCAGTTCTTCCTGATTTTTTTTCTTTTTTTTTTCTTTTTCTTCTTCATTAATTTATCACTTTCATCATTAATTCAGCTTGTGATCTGATAACTGGGAGCTATTTCACTAATTGTACAGGTGGATTTAATGAATATCACACAGTTGCTTCTCAACACCTGTCCTAGGAGAACAATACACTGCTGAGTTTACGGCTTTCTCTGCTCCTGCCTTCACTAAACGTTTGAGGGGTCGCAGTTAGACCCAGTGCTCTCCAAACGTGTGTGTTATAGCAGAGAAACGACAAAGCAAGGTGCAGGCATCTCTCGGTGGCTGTTGAGAACCTTGGTCATGTTAGATAAGCCCGTCTTGATTTCACGCTGCGGGAATTTTTGGTGCTGGTGATACAGATCAATAAACCCTAACGTTTAAGTACAAGCACTTTTAACTAGTCCTCCATTTTTCTTTTGCTATCCCTCCTTTTCTGGTACATTGATCAAATGCAAAAAATGTGTGATTTGATTAGATTATTAGGGGTTTACGTAAAACACAGTATGTTCTAAATTCTGCCACTCAGAATAGTTACATTTGTGTGGGATGGTTATTAAACAAACATGGTTATTAAATCACAAGTTACATAGATGTATAGAAGTGCACTCTGTGTTTGGTGAACCCAGCGCAGCAGTGGCAGTAGATAATTGGTTCGTTAGCCAGCTCGCCCCCCCCCCCCCCCCCCCCAATCTTATTCCCTGTGTTGGCAAGTAACTGTTTCCTGTATGCAGTATGTTCCTCTCCTGTAGTGAGAACCTGATCAGCATCAACGAGCTCATCTCCATCATGAAGCAGATCCAGAACATTCCGGAACACAAGCTGCTCAGCATCGCCGACGCCCTGGACGAAAACAAGGACGGCAAGATAGACATTGATGATGTTATCAAGGTAACAGGAGGAGACTGTGAATCAGAGGAGACTAAAGACAGGGCGAGCAGCATGTGCTTTGTATGCATCTTGCTCTTTTTTGACCTCTCGAGCACTTCCTGTTCTCTCCTCTCTGTACTTTGTGGTCTGGAAAGTGGGGCTAACAAGGCGCCTGTCTCCTGGTGTGTCTGTGTTAGGCAGTGGGGCTGATCGACAAGGAGGACATAGACATCTCCACGACGCAGGTGGCCGAGATCATGGCTTTGCTGCAGAAGGAAGAGAAGCTGGTCGAGAAGGAGAAGGCCAAGGAGAAGGCCGAAAAGGAGCAGGCAGCTAAAGTCCAGAGCTAAGCCCTGCTTGGCAAGCTTCCCCCTGGGGGAGGAGCAGGAGCAGGACACTGGAGCCACTGGTGCTGGGGCTTCCCTGGTTTCATACTTGAAAAGAAATGAAATTATATACGTTGATTACTTTCACATCACCCTCTAACCATTAGAGGACAGTTGTGTTGTAACAGTTTGTGAGCTGAGTCACTTCTGTGTGTGTTTGTTTTTTTTTTGTTTTGTTTTGTTTTGGGGTTTTGTTTTTTTTGCAACCCATCATCCTCACCAGCATTCTGCTGCTGCTGCTCTCATGATGTTCAGTTGCCTTTGTGTTATTTAAATCAAATTCTTTTTACTTCACACCGGAATTATTAGGAAGAACAGTTGACTGTAGTTCAGATGACCCGTGAGCATACTGTTGTATCTGTCCAATAACCAAAGAGGGTGAAATTACAAAGGTACTGCAGAGAGCTTGAACTCAAGGCGGTGAACTTTTGCTCCAGTGTACAGCTGCTCCGGACAGATGTGGGATCTGGACCAACTCCCTACATGAGTTTAGATTTGGCTGCATGCGTGTAATGAGCTCTTTGGTGTTATTTTCTTATTACTGCATTGTGTCCTTATGCAAACAAAACCTCAGTGATTGGGAGGAAAAAAATATCTAGATTTTAAAGATTAATCATTACACAGACAAAATTTCTCCATTCAAATAATCTTTATTATTTGGAGTTCTTTTCACCTCTTACTGAAACCTAGAAGAATAGTTACACATAAAAGTATAATTAGCCTTGGAACAAACGCTAGCTCCGGACTCCCTGTTTTGCTATGCTGTGCTGCAGTATGTAACTGCACAGGAGAGATGTGCTTGAAGAGGGAGTGTGTGTGGGAGTGTGTGTGGGAGTGTGTGTGGGAGTGTGTGTGGGAGTGTGTGTGGGAGTGTGTGTGGGAGTGTGTGTGGGAGTGTGTGTGGGAGTGTGTGTGTGTTCACACGGATGTGCCTGCATGTGTGTTTGTTTGGATAAATGAAGATGGAGAGCTCTACTCAGTGCATACGGGGTCAGCGCAGGGCTGGGCTCACACCCAGCATGGTAAGGCCAGTCTGGGTACAGACAGTCCAAGGACTGGCTAAACACGCACTCCATACATGGAGAGAGTAGTGAGCAGAAGCAGAGCATGTGTGCATGCAGCGTTCTGTCAGCTTGTAGCGTGGTTGCACAGGGCACACTAGACAGTAAATGCATCATTCTGAGCCCTAAACGTCATACAGACAGAAGAGCGTCTGACCCTAAAGCCCTGTCTGTGTTCCGTCAGACAGAGAAGAGAATCTAAGGGAATGAGGCTATTGGAATCGGGGTGCCTACTTCAAATATTCTGTTAGCTATAGCAAGGCACAAAAGTCAGAGGTCATTCTTCACCACAGTACCAGCCTGTGTTTATGCAGCATCTGTCTGTGTGTTAGCATTTAGGCCTTAGTAAACCACTTGCATGAATTGCTCTGCGCGTTCTAATCTCATTTGATTATGGTTATGGATATGTAATGCTCATGTATGATTGCACTATGATTAATGCTTTTTATTATGATTTGGAGGAGCTGAACTAGACTCAGGTACATTTATGTGATGTATCTCAAGATCAGTGGGGCAGGGGAAATCGGGAGGCGATTTAGAGCAGCACAGTGGATCCGAGTGGAAGACTTGGATTTTTTGAAAGTGAGAGACAAGTTTCTCAAGCTTGAACAGGCACTGTGTGGTCGCCCTGCTGCAGTGTAAAGCTAGATCATTGGGCTTTTTTTAAGACACTGTACACAGGTAAGGCAGAGATCACCTTATAATGGTGCAGACACAAGCATAGGAGAATGAGCCCTAGTGGCGAGGTAAGACTCGCCAGGTCATGGCTACTGTACTGAACCAAAGATCAAGTTTGTTTCAATCCATGGCATTTTTTCCAATGCTGTGTGTAGATTTGTATTACTGACTCATGCCCATATAACTATCCATGTGAGCATTTGCTCAGCCTCTATATTGGCTCTTAGACTAGGTTAGACTAGAACCACAGAGCAGGATCCATGGGAGTTTCGGCCTGTGAAGTGTCTCCCTAAGAGGACAGGATGTAGTCTGGAGCTTGTCTGAACAACAGGAGCTTATGATATACTGAGTCATAGATCTGCATTTCAGCTGATAGCCCTGTGTTAAGCTGAACTGGGCCCTCCACGGCCACTGGACGATTGTGGGAAGGCATCACCGAGTCGATGAGCGGCATGTGTGAAGTATTTGCTGAGCCTGATGTCCTGTATTTCAGCACCTCACATTTTTCTTGGTTAATAGATGCTTAACCAAACAACCAAAACTAGAAATGACATAAACAGCAAAGTAAATAGGCAGACATTAATCCTCTAAATATGGCACCGAATATCCAAAAGTCTCCTTTTGCAACGTTGGGAGGATGCACAATATTTACATATTTATTCATGTCACTGTTGACTTTTAATTCAAGTAATTTATTTTCTTATTGCAGACGTTGCTGAATATCTGAAATATGGCCTGCAGTTCTGTCCTCTGATGTTATTTATTTTTTTAATTTAAAAAAAAAACGAATACGAGGTACAAGTACAAAATAGATAAAATAATCTTATTGTAATCATATGAGAATCATCCAGAAAACAGAGTACCAGTGTTTTGTTTTTTTTTATATAAAGTTTCCTACAACTGACACATAAAAGCTTTTCATTTTATCCAAATTAAATCTAATGTAGATATACCAGTTTGGTTCTCATACAGGCGGTATGAGAAGTGCTGAATAAACTGCAGTAAACTAATCTTCGGCAAGTGTAACATTTCCCCTTTGTATCCAGGCCAACCGTCCATTCGTCCGTATTTTGTTGGGTTTCACGGTTCCCTTTTGTTTCTCTTTCATTCGTTTAATTTAATTCATTCATACTATGTCTTGTGGCTTTTGCCTTTTAGGGCCCTATCTCTGTTGCCCTGCTTCAGCACTGTTGGACTGTAATGTTTGCCCTCTGTGACTAAACTGGAATACCCTTCACAGTCCAGGATCTAATAGCAGAACTCTCTTCAAAAGTGCCCAGGCGTGCCCGAGGTTGATCCTGACGGCAGCGCTAGCGTGCGTGTGCTACTGCGCTGTTTCTAAGCAAACTCGGCATTGTTCCTGGACCAGCCTTGTTGTGTGTTCTGCGTTTCCTGGCTCAGGCTTTACATTCAAACTTCTGTCTTTGGTAGCATATTGGGAAAGCTGGAGCAAAAGTGGGCAGAAACGAGTTCTTAAATCACGTTTCATTGGGCAAGGAGGGTTCAAAAGGATGTTATCAAGCATTATCTAAACAAATGAATGTTTCTAGGAAGAAGGACACAGCTAAATCCTGTGGAAAATAATCCTATTCTGGAGGCGTGTTCTTTTGAGACTTTTTTTTCTTTTGGTCTTATGAACCACAGAGGTTAAGAAAAATGTAATTTGCACATCTTTTAAGATGTTTCTTCAGGAAAAAAAAATCATCTGCTGTTGGAAACAGAAAAGTTATGATGTACTGGTTGCTAAACATGGTGCATTCACATATCCAGACGTGAAAAAGTTTTAAAAAAATAATAAATTGGGCATATGTATATAGAGAACCCCACAGTCAAATGGAAAATGGGACATTACTTTTGGATGGGTACGCCATGTGAGACTGAATGAGGTTTAAAAAAAAAAAAAAATCAGATTGAAACTAGGCAGGTTTGTATTCTGAACTTTGAAGGTGTATGTAGTGTGTTCTTAAGGTGAGATGATGAGTAAGGTTAACAATAGACCTACTCAGAAATGATCCTTTAGTAAAAATATTAATATGCTATCAGCATCTTACTTGAGTAAAAAGTCTCTCGGACAGTGAGTGAAAGTGAAATGTTTCTGCTACCAACAGTTAAATTTTTAAAAATAAATTTTTATGTCGATGTCCATGTGCTTGTTTTGGTGTGTTAGAAAATGAGCACACCATAGTGTGTATGTATATTTTCCATAAAGATGTGCATAACATGGGTTTGTTTGTTTGTTGGTCATGCTCACGATGAACCTTTAAAACACATTTAAGTCTGATGAAACCAGTTGGCAACTGGTTTGTTCAACTTGTGCAGACTCTTTAAAGCTGATTTTCCTTTAGTGACTGGCAGGTAAAGAGAACCTTGTAACGATCACTCAAATATGTCTTGGAAGGAAATGTGCGGTGAGCAAACTGGAAGAAAACACTTCGCATATATATTTGTCATGAAAACATTTTTGTTGGTTTTCATGACTGCAGTGGTAATTTGTAGGACCTTGTAATTTGTCCACATTGCTTAGCCAACCACAAAGAAAGATGACAGCAATTGATGGTTGTCTGTATGTTTGAATTAGTCAAGTAACTAAACAATTGTTTAACAAGCAATAGTTAAAATATTTGACCTGGATTACATGCAGTGGAGTAGAAGTTATTGCATAATAATGACTTAAAATTCAAACCCAGTTTAAAATTTGTAGTTAAGTAAAAGAAATGATTTGTAGTTTGTTACTTTACAGAAGATAATGGCAGCGAATAGCACTGGTTTGCAGCACCGTCGATGGACTATACAGAGTTGCACCTCACGTTGAATATGAGTGTTTTTAAACTCTTTAAATGCCTGAAAGACCATGACAGTGCAGCTTGGGCGGTGTAGTCAGTGGCAGTATGTACGCTAAGACTGCTTGAGTTGTTTTTCAGGGGTAAGGTGCAGCAGGCCTTGGGCCAACTTAATGCTGGAAAGTAGGATTCAGATCTGAGGTAGCAGTTGGACCCATGGGAGTACAATAACGCTGAATTCACTTATTAGTGGCCAAAGCAAAAATAGTCAAGTTTATGGTAATGAGCTGAAATCGTTCCGTCCATGTAAGTCCACTAGCCAAAAGTATGTAGACAACAGACCATCACACCTAAAGCTGGTTGGAAGTCCCATTCAAGAAACATGGGTGTTAATATGGCGGTGCCCCCTCCGTCTGTTTGCTTTAAGGGCTTCCATTCTTCGGAGAAGGCTTTCCGAAATATTGCGGCGTGTCTGTGGGAATTTGAGTCCCTTTAGTCAAAAAGGCATTTGTGACGTTAGACACTGATCCTGGACTGGCTGGCACTGTCATGCTGCAACAGGAAAGTGCCTTGGTAGCACATAGCTGTCTAAAATGTTTTTGTAAGCCTGTAGCATTAACATTAGTCTTCACTGGCACTAGGCGTCCTCCCCAAAATCCTGAAAACAGTCCAAGGCCGTTATCCCTGCTCCACCAAACTTGGCACTAAGCGCTCTGATGGCTAGTGTTCTTCTGGCATCCTTTTAAAGCCAGAGTCATCTAGACTGCCAGATAGTGACATGCCTCATCCCTCCTGAGAACATGTTTCCATTGCTCCAGAGTCCAGTGGCAGTGTGCTTTGCATCACTCTAACTGATGCTTGGTATTATGGTTTGTGATCTGAGGCTTGTGTGCAGCTGCTTGGTCTTGGAAACCTGTTCCATGAAGGTCAAAGCACACTTCGGTGCTGATGCTTCCAGAAGCAGTTTGGAAACGTAGTTTGCTCTCGGAGTTTGTTCGCTGAATTCGCTGCGCTAGGTGCCATGCTCTCGGAGGTTGTTGTTTCCGCTTCGTGGCTGAGCTGCTGTTGCGTCTAAAAATGCAAATGAAATTTCACAGTACTATCACTTAGTTATCTGCGGCAGATTTAAAATGGCAAAAATTTAACGAGCTGACTTATAGCAAAGGTGTCATCCTATAATAGGGTCACATTTTAAAATCAATGAACTCTTTAGAACAACCCATTCTATTACCAATGTTGGTCTGTGTGCTTGATGTTATGCACATTTAGCAATGGGTGTTATTGAAACACCTGAACTCAATACTTAGTAGGGGTGTTCACATACATTTGGCCATATAATGGAGCTTTGTTTTCTTGTACAACTTTATACATCTCTGGTTTCTCTTCATTCACGCTTAAATATTACACCCTTTACAACTGTATACCAATTCATCGGAGTCAGGTGTAGATTGTAGAAATATGTACCAGTAGGGGGAGCTTTGGTTCAAAATAAGGCACGGCCTGATATTGAAATATCAATGAAGCAGTTTCATTTCCATTTGTGCGATAACAAGTGGACTTGTAAGTTGATTTACGCTTCAGGTGTATTGTGTGAAAAGGTGTAGTAGCAGTCTATAAGTTCCATAAACTATCATGCACTTTATCAATTCATCATTTCAGAGCTACCGTTCCAACAAAGAACTGTGAAATCTGGTCACCGAATGGAATTTGTTCTCGTGACCTTTATCCAACCTACACCAATGCAGCCCCCTCATATATGAGACGTGGATGATGGTAGACTGACAGACATCTGACCCTCCAGCCGTCTGAAGAACCGAACCCATACCTTAAGAATGAAGCCTGTGCCGTCTGTGCACGTCCTTAATGCCAGTGCCATGTGCCAGTAAACTTTGCCCTGTACGTAAACTTGTTGTAGCTGGTTGGCAGGCTGGAGTGCTCTGTTCTCTGTAAGCGGCTTAAGGCTGGGTGTTGACACCTTAAGTTCAACATCTCTTTGCAAACAAGGCTGGCTTGTAAAAGCGTGCGTCACTGGCTGACTCCTCGGGTGGTTTAGGTTTAGGTGAGCAGTGTGGCATTCTACTGAGAGGTTGTGCATGAGGAGTTTTACAGCATTTGAAATTGTTGTTGTACTTGACTGACTCAGATTGAGGAATGCCTCTGGGTACTCAGGAGACACTCAAAATCTCAGTGTTCTCGCACTCTCCCTCTTGCCCTCCCTCACACACACACACACACACACCCCACCATGTCCTCCTCCTCTTTGTGAAAGATCTGGGCCATGCTGGGGGACATTGGGCATGCGCACCATGAACAGGGATTCTCCGGGTCCTGCTCATTTTCACGTGCTTCTGTCTCTTGCTTTCTTCTCTCACTGCTCTGACCTCTTTGCGTCTGTTTAGATAATGAACTCATAATTTGCTTTAGGTAGTACACAGTGATGTAGAAATGTAATGACAGCAAGGCCCATTTGGTGATGTCACAGAAGATTTGTAACTTTGCATGGATGTGTTAGAATTCATGCATTTGGTATTAAATCATGTTGAGTTTAATGGGTGAGGAACCTTTTGACATACTATTATGTTTCTTTTCAGTTTCTATTCAGCCATGAATAGAAAATGCTTTACCAACAAAACCAGTCCCAGAGCAGCAATAATGGGTGAAATTATTATTATTATTATTATTATTACTTTTTTTGTTCCTAGCACATCAAATGTATTGTGGTAACGTATTTGAAGACGCAGTATTGTGTACCATTCAGTACTATTCCAGGTCATTTGTGTACATTCCCATAATGCTTCCATGAGCAGCGGATTACTGGGAAATGTGCTTTTGAACATGACGCGGGCAGAAGATTTTAAAAGGCTGATTTATTAGACCAGGCAGAGTAGTAAATCACTCTGCAAAGAAAATGGCTTCAGCGAAGCTGTGCGGACTTGCCAATGTGTTTACCTCTTTGCAGCACAGGCACACCCATTCGCTCACTCTTACACACTTACATGCTCTATGCGCTATGCGGTCCGCCGAGGAGGGTGGGGGTCCTTCTAGGTAATGTTAATGATATCTTACAACGTAATAAATCATCGCACTGCTAGAGACTTTGTTATTGATTTTTGTTCTTGGAGAGAGCGAAGTCGGCGCCCTGTGTTTCTGGACTGACTAACCATGGAAATGCAGGTTTGAGAATGTTAATGAAGCAAACCCGTGCATGGCGTGGACACTGGATACGCGGCTGCCGTCACTCGCATGCCCAGTTTACTCTCTGCTACTTTAAAGGCAAAAGGCGGGTCAGATTAAAGGCAGGAACAATCTCACGCCTCAGGTGAGAGGCCGGAGCGGTACTGGGGTGGACGTTGACTCCCGTCTGCTTCCGAACCGCCGCAGAAAACGGCAACTGCAGCCCGAAGTGAACGTTCATAAACATGACGTTTGACCACTAGGTGGCAATATATGACAGCTTGTATGAAAACACACGGACTTCAAATATAGTTCCTCACGCAGGCAATATATAACTGCTCGTGTCATTTTCTGTTTTTACAGTCCCACTCACACACTACTACATTCAGGGCCGCGCACAGATGCCACCGAGTGAGAGAGAAAAGGGGATTTCTGAATCAGCACTGCAGCTGAGTGTCAGAACAGCATTGGGTCACACATATATGGCAAGCTGGATAACATTACTCCTTGACTGTGACAGTCTGTCATTACTCTGTCTCTGTCCCTAAGTCTCTCTCTCTCTCTCTCTCTCTCTCTGCAGCAGACACTGTGAGTTGCAGGCAGCGTCCTGCTGTACTCTCTCTGCATAGTCAGGCTACAGTCTGCCTGTAATAATATTGTTCCTCTTCCTCTTACAAAAACACATCCCCTCTCTGCTCCCCGTTCCCCTTGGTTACTCTGCGTCGCCACGGCGCCTGCAGTCACCAGAACCCTGACACGGTGTCCGGGAAACAGGGTTGTCATGCCAACGGCTGCGGTCAGCAAAGTGAATGCTTTTTGGGCGGTAAAGATGATCTCTGAGTCATGAGAATCCAAAAAAAAGCCGAAAAAAAAACAACAGATCAAAAACTATGAAAACAAACAGTACCGGTTTGAATAAAGGAAAAAAATTCCCCAAGCAGCAGTTTGCAGGCTCTGAAATGCTGGCTGAGCAAAGACCACTAAACGGGTAGTTATAATACCATTTAGTTCGCTTCCCAAGCCCAAATCGCTATATACACATAGGATGCTTTATGTAAACACATTAAAGTACACACACAAACTCTGCACACACACCCAGGGTCCTATGCGACCGCACGGACCGAAGGGAAGGTATGCGTTTTTGACGTCAATGCTCGGCCACAATGGGCCGAGCCAATAAAGCGGTGGTACAATAGCAGCGCAGGCCTGGAGGTTCCTCCGAGAGGGAGTCAATATCGGCCCCTGCTGCAGCCTCTCTACGCTCCTCAGCACCGCCCCGCCGCTCCCAGGGTCCCGCATGCCGCGGCAGCCCTCGTTTAACGCGTGCTGTTGTAGAAGTAGTTAGGGGTTGGAGCTTAGGGTTCACAGGAGGCAGGATGTCGCGGGGGAGGGGGTTAAGTGAGCGTGCTGCTGGAGTCTGGCGTTAGCTGAAAGCTGGCCTTCTGGCATGGACTGGTCAGCTAAAGGCAGGCGTGAGCGCGGGGGGTGGGGCTGAGGTTCTGTTGAGCAGGTGTTGGGGAAGCTACTCTTTATGATGGTTGAAGCGCTGGCACTGATCAGAGGAATTAGAGAGAGAAAGAGCGAGAGAGGAGCAAGAAAAGAGAGACAGTGACTGGTGTAAAAAGGATTTCCTGGCTGGAAGACAGCTGGTCACTCCCTTAGGACTCATTACTGCTCACAGTCTAGTGGCAGTGTAGTGCACGCGCGCACCCAACTAGGCCACTGCTGCTCATGCCAATGTATAACAATGTATTGAAATCCAATGCAGGGAGAAGGATCTATTACTAAAACATACTAGTAATAGTATGGGGTGGTTCTGTACCTCAGAATTACATGGAAAAGTGTGCTGAAATGAGAAGGCTGTTCAATACCTGCTGAAAGTGTGAAAGTCAGAGCACCAGTAAAAACCTTGTTCATCCACGTGTGTGCTGCAGGACCCATTATCTTCTCTGTTTCCTCCGCATCTGTTTTTGACAGAAGTTAACAACTGTCGAGTCATCTAGTTGTAGTGACACCCCTCCAGGTCTCTCTCTCTCTCTCTCTCTCTCTCTCTCTCTCTCTCTCTCTCTCATTCTCTCAGGCGATTAGGCTGCAGTGCTGTGTCTTCTTTTTCTATTACATGTTAAGATGGTTCCTTAAACCACAGGAGATTAGAATAAAGTTGGAGGTTCTGGTCAAGTATTGGCACTGGTCCTTTATTAGGCTCGGAGTTTATCCTTAAAGGAACATTAATTAAAACTTTTTGCAGAGTTAAGCGTGATTTTTAATGAAATAAGCTTGTCTTTTCGCCTTGATTATACTTCACAAATCTGTCAGTTAACACAGCAGTAGAAAATCTCACACCAGTAAAAGTTCTCCGACTACAGTGGAATACTGGAACATTACATCCAAAGAGCACGTGGCAATAATAACTGTGGACAGACATGGTGGAGCTGTATTCAAACACAGGATGAAAATGTCAATACAGCAAATTATCCGTCTTAGTCCAAACCCGGATTTATGTAAAGCTGCTTTGTGGCAGTGTTGGTTGTAAGAGCACAATACAAATAAAACTGAATTGAATTCTTACTGATTCCACAGACTGTTGGCTCACAGTCTGTTTTGCTCTCTAAGCTGGTTCCTCTCCACTCCTTTTTAAAGACTCACGCCCACTCTGGCCACCCCTGGGGCGGTGGGCGGGGGTGGGGGGGGGGGGGTGATGATTTAATATTTGCTGGCGCCAGACAAGCTTTGCCCTTTTTACAATCATACTGCTCAAGAACTTCAGAATACATTCATAACATATACGTAGCTGGCTCATTACCAGATATATACTTTTATGATTGTGGAGTACAGGCAGTGCTATGGCATGCTGTATTCTTATTCTGATACTGCCTAGGGATTCACAAGCATATAAGATGACAGTTTGTTTTATATTAAACCAGTGGATTTCCCCAGTAATTCCCCACCCCAACCTACCTGGAGGTGGGCAGGTACAGATCTGTTTCCATGCACAAAGCCAGCAATGCCTGGTACCACTGCTGATGAAATACTATTATGCATTCTATATTAGGTATAATTATACATGCTTTTTGGAAGATGGCCCGTTGTCAAGGCAGCGGTGACTTTGACATGCTAGTGGCGTGGTGGTGAGTGCACCGCTGGGATGAGTGTGTCAAGCACAGTGGTACTGCTGGATGTGCCCATGTCCCTGCTGGGCTGAGAGAGCTCTGTCGCGCAAAGTCAGAAACTGGCCACTGATGAAGAGCTGGAGAGCGACTAACGCAAATGAAGCATGGCAACAGATACGGTTTTCTAAATGAACGGCATGTGGAAAGCATCTGTGCAGTGTCTCTGCTTAAAGCTTTAAGTGTAACCCTCTGCGTGTAAGTGGTTGACATACGAGAGAAAGAACGTGGCATAAAGGCATGTGTCATGGCTGTCATCTCTCCCTGAGGCAGGAAGCAGTCTGCCACTGAATGAGCCTGAATGCCAGTAGATCGATCTCCTCATGTGCTTGTGAGGGTCAAGGATGGGGTTAGGGTGAGTGTGTGTCTGCGCGGGAGGGAGAGCGCTTTAGAGTGACGGCTCTTGTGAACATCTCCATCTCAGTCGGGGCTGGGCGTATCCTTCCTGTCACAGGTCTGAATGCCGTGTCACAGTGTGCTGTGTTCTTTGGCCTGGCTGCACTAAGTGTCTTTGTCTCTCCTCACTTCTGCGTCCAGCCTTTCCCTCCCCTTTCCACTCTGCTCATCTTTTTCATAAGTCCCCTCTTGTGTTTCATGTTTTAACCCCTCAGTGTGAAAGGCATGAAGGGCAGTATTATGCGCTCCATCCCCGCCCCCCAAACCCACTGCTTTCCTACACATCACTCCTCTGCCCTACAGCTTTACGGCTGGGCAGAATCAAAAGCTTGCCTGCGTGCTCGGTACATATCTCTCTCGCGCGCACACACACACACACACACACACTCACTCACAGCCCAGAAAATAACTCTTTTGTCCACAGGTTGCTTTTGTGATCGCAGAATAAGCAGAGGGGATCCTCTACGTCATGTTAGTGAGACTGACCGCTTCATAGAGCCAGCCAGAGAGAGGGAAACAGAGGGCGAGAGAGTGAATGGTAGTAGGAGAGAGGCCCCATGGGGCGGGGGGGGGGAGTCTAGCCTCTGGCTGCAGAGAACTGTCTGCCTCTGTGC
>NC_137508.1:10957500-10995000 GCF_041902795.1 Electrophorus electricus | reverse complement strand
CTCCCACTTCTCGTTTCTGTTCTGCACCAACTGTTCTGTTCCTCTCTGTCATTCTCTCTGCCCGCAGGAAGTCTTTCTCCCTCTGTTTATTTGGGGAGCGCTGTTGTGAGTAGCTGTATTCAGAGTTGGTAGGGATGAAAGCCTATAAACAGACTTGGTGGGGATCAGTGTGTGTTGGCTGATTGAGCTCTACAGCATCCCACAAGGGAATGTACTTCTATCACATCCAAGCTCAGTCACTCTCATGCTCTCAGCATTGGGTTGCTGTCTAGTAGTAACCCTTTACAGCTACTTTTGGAGAAGCCTTATGTTTCAAATAATACTTAATGAAACAGGTTTTTTTTTTTTTACAGTGTACTTCAATTACACTTATTTCAAAGGACATGCAGTATGACTTCATTATGAATTATTGACTTTAGCCAGCATATTTATCTTGTAAGTAGGAAACTAATTAACTAAATAGCTATTATATGTATTATATATGAATGAATCAATGTCATGTATATTTTAGTGTGGTGCTATGGTCTTCTTGTGACATTGACACCACTGTAACATGCTGATGCTACTGTAATCTCAGTGTATTCTTATTTCAAGCCTGAAGCTTCAACCCTACTTCAGATGCAGTGCTACAGTCTTGCAGATTCCAGAGGGTGCGTTAACTTTTGAAAGACAGCTACCACTTGTGTTTATGCCTACCAATAGTGTGAAAGGGAAAAGTTCAACATCAGAATGTTTCTCCTAAAATGCTCAGCTGTTAATCATGTCTCTGTCTTTGAAGGAGCAGGAGCAAAAGCCTTAGTGGAGTAAATGAATCACCTCGGTAGCACGTGCCCTACAGAGTTCTAAAAATAAAGCCCATTAAAATATCCCAGTAAAAATGCCATATGACCTACTGTTCACTTAGCCAGTAGTGTACCATATCGTATGATCCAGTGTTCACTTAGCCAGTAGTGTACCATATCATATGATCCAGTGTTCACTTAGCCATTAGTGTACCATATCATATGATCCAGTGTTCACTTAGCCAGTAATATACAAGTGCCTGTGCTGCCCAGAACAGGAAATGAATGTAACAGAAAGGTATGATTGAGAACATCAAATGGCTTCAGAGGTTGGTATGCACAGATCATTGCTGTTCCTAAAACATGTAATGGTTAGGATCTGACCTGAGTTAATAAACTGAAAACAGAGAAACCACTACGAATTATATCTTATCTCAGCAAGCCCTACAAACCCAAGAAGAACCGTCCCAAGGCTCAACACGGAGACCAGCCTTCCACGCCACTCACAAAGATGGCATGCATCCATAATAGGAGCTATTATGCAGCTAAAAGCCACCAAGAATGATTACAGGTGTGAGAAGGATGTCAGGAATTATCCATGCAGGTATCTTCCTCATCGCACAGGTGTGGCAAGACCACTTATCTGCTGCTGAGAAGGCATAGTGTCTGTGCCCTAGGGTACTGCCCACGCTAAAACCTTAAAAGGAGAGAAGCAGTTCATCACTGTAGCCCCTGTGCTAGCCTTTCATGATGAAACCAAGCCTGCAGTAGTTACTGCAGATGCCAGTGGCTATGGCTCAGATGGGAGTTTTGTTGCAAAATCATCGTACTCAGAGGAGCTGTGAACGCAAATAGAAAAAGAACGATCGACAAGCCGTGCGGCTATGCCAGAAATTCTGGAGCTTCACTCTCCACACTTGACCCCAAACCTTTAACCTTTAACCTAACTTTTTAATTCCCTTCATTAAAAATAATTCTGTACTCGGGAGATGCCAAAAAATATCTTGCGTGAATGACACGCTACAACCCAGTTGCAGGATATTTGTCGGGCCGGTAGCTTGTCGGGTGACAGGCAGGAATCTCCCACGGAATCTTTGAGCTGATGTGCGTGGTGGAGTTCACACAGAGTGAACCATCGCACACATGAAACCGGCAGTGGTTAGAAGCAACAGTCTGCATAGATGGGGGCCTGCAGAAAACAATACAATGTGAGAAAAAGAAGGCGCAGATACATTCTTCTTAATTCTACCATGTGAATTGACATACGGAAAATCATACATGAGGATCAGCAGGGGATTGTGAAATATAGGATGCATTCTAGCAACATGCTAGCCACATGCTAGTGACACGCTAGCAACATGTTTGTTGGCCCAGGGTGGGAAAAGACGTTCTGAGTCTAGTCAGCTGAATGTCAGGGCTGAGATTTGAGATCCTTTAATCACAGCCTGCTTAGCTGTCCACGGGTGAGAGTAGCCACAGACATTTGCCAAGCGAACAAGAAACGCTGTCGTGTGGTAGTGGATTATTTTTCTAGATACATCAAAATAGCCCACCTCGCAGACACATCGGGTTACGCGACACACGCTCGCCTGAAAAATATTTTTGCACAGCCGGGTTGCACGGTGGGGTTGCCTGAATGTCTTCCTAAGTGACACCAGCTCTCAGTTCTCTAGAACTCTCCGTTTGTAAAGAGTGGGTCCTTCACTGTATCACCACAAGTCCTCATTACCCACAGTCTGTTGATGAGGCAGGGCAAGCCGTGCAGAGGTGAGCGGCTTCTGATGCAGTCTCCCAGTCTCGCCAGCGTCCCTGGCTCCTGCACTTAGACTGGGCGGGCGCTGAAGTCCAACCTGCTGTCAGCATGCAGGGGCCTCTAGCAGGTCCCCAACCTCATTTCAATGTCAGCACGCTAGACGTGAGCTTCCTGATGCTAACGACTGGGGCCCGCTCGTGAGTCCAGTATTCAGTCACAGGGTGTGGGGCACAGGCCAAGGGCGTGCAATGTACCTGTCAGTCTGGAGTGGGTGACTGGGTTGAAAGCTCTTTAAGCAGTAGAGGGCATGTAGGTTGATGGATGTGGTGGGTCATATCCTTTCGAGTTCACTTTATTATGACCTGGGCTGACTGCTACTGACCTGTAGTCATTCAGACGGGTCATACTTTGTTATAGTCTGATACAGTGTGTAATACACGCCTCAGGAAGATCCTGCTTTAGCTGCAGCACAGGAAGCAGATGGAGTTTGTCACTGTTAATGTCTGAACTTGGATTCTCTGTAAAGCTTTAAAGGTGCTTTGTGACAGCTGTCATAAAAAACACTTGCAAAAAAAAGTTTGAATTGAATTCAATAGTGTACACTTTGAATTATATTATTTATATATTATAAATTTGAATTATATTATTTAGTATAAATACATTCTTCAATATTGTGCACTTCAAAATCTCTTTAGAGAAGAATAACATTTTTGGATTTTAGATGGCATAACAGCCTAAACATATGCCTTTTAAATTCACAATTTAAAAAATACCTGTCCTACTGCTCCTTTGTGTGCGTCTGTGTGTGTGTGTGTGTGTGTGTGTGTGTCTGTCTGTCATCATGTGTTCTCTGTGAGTCTCTTTGATTTCTCGATGGTCTTAGATCTCTCGCACTCTCCTGTCCTCTGTCACTGAGTGGCTCATTCTTTAAGGGATGGAGCTGAAAATTGTTTAATATAGCCCCCTTAGACACCCCCCCCCCCCCAAAAAACCCCACTCCAAACACACCTCTACCTCTTTCATCTAATCCTTCTGACATACAGCAAGCAGAGATACATCTCTCTCGACCTGAGGAGAGAATGATAGATGAAAGAGTGGGAGTTGAAAGGATGAACCTATGGCAGGCAATGTGACCGACCCCAGAATCCTCTCCCTCTCTGCTTCAGGGAGATTTGTTTATCTTCCTCCATTTCATCTGGTCAACATGCTGTTATTTTTACCTCTCCCTTTAGTGTCTTTCTCTCTCTCGCTCTCTCTCTCTCACACACACTCTAATGACACCAGCCATTACTGTTGTATTTTTAGGTCAGATGTTTCTGCAACCCTGTGAAGCAATGGCTGGTGTAGCCGTGTGAGGAAATGCAACAGCACACCTCTGAGTGGTCCCAGCCTAACCTGCTGTGTCTATCACTACACACACCTTCAGTGCTCTCCAGGCTTCAGGTTGCGGCTGCATGGCGGTGCATACCCGTGTGTGTGTGTGTGTGTGTGTGTGTGTGTGTGTGTGTGTGTGTGAGTCAGTGACAGAGGAGCACGCCACAGAAGATGCAAAATAAATAAATAAATAAACAAACAAAGGCTGACTGGAAGGAGTGCGCGCTCTGAAAGCATCCCACTGAGGTACCTGCCAAGCTAGTCTGGTTGCCAGGCAACATCTCTGTCTCTCTCTCTCTCTCTCTCTCTCTCTCTCTCTTTCTCTCATATGTTTTTCTGTCTCTAGGGCTGTTCTGCCCATACCCCACTATAAACCTGACAATAATGCTTAGTACAGGGGGTTGACCCTCTTGAGAGTATGTGTGTGTGTGTGTGTGTGTGTGTGTGTGTGTGTGTGTGTGTGTGTGTGTGTGTGAGAGAGAGAGAGAGAGTGTGCCTGTGTCTGTGTCTGTGTCTGTGAGAAAAGTGGGTTAGTGCTTCAACTATTCAGGTCCTGGATAGGTATTGTTAAATTAGCATAGCTTTGCTAATGCGTCTGCTTTAGACAGTATAAGTAAAGCTAGCAGCATGAGCTGCTCAGTGTGTTAGTGTGGTGCTTTGAGCAGTAAAGTCTCTTCTAATCTGAAATGTACAGTTTAATAAGAAAGCCCACTTCATTCTCTATAATCTGATCTCTCTGGTTAAATTCATGAAAAAAGAAGGCATGTTCCCCTATTTAAATTTATTATATTTTATTTAAAAATTGTTTTGATATTTCTTTGCAAACGGTTTAATTAAATTTGGTATATCAAACAGAGGTATGGTATTAAATCCTTTTAACTACCAAAAAGCTGTGAAATTCTTTTTATGTTACACAAATGGGCTTATTTAAAACTTGTTGAGCAGTGTTTATCCTCTTTGTGATGACTAAAACTCTACAGAACACATCTTATCGTTTCCGTGACTTATTAAACTCTTTTTATCACTAAAGCAATAAACTCCAGACGTCACTTATAACCTATAGTGATAACATATTGCCAATTATAGACTAATTACATGCTAATATATATTATTCATTCAGGTTCAGTAATTTGCAAAATAATGTCTTAAACAGCTTATTGTACATTATTACATGAAATAATGCTTTTTTTGTGTGATTTCCACAGTACATACTTTGAATATGAATATGTACTAAAATGTACTGATACAGCTGTCTATGAATATTCATTTACAGGGGTCTGATTTGGGCTTTATAAACTAAGAACAGGACCTTAGTTAAGACCCAGGATTTGCATAAAGTGGAACCATAGCTTCACCCTGCACATAATGTGTTAGAGTCTAGATTTAAAAGGACTTAACGCTAATGCTAACACTGAACCTTAATCCGTCCATGTCCTATGCCTGAAGCGATTAAAGAAGAAGATGAATGTGACACCTGATTGGTTGTATTTATTGTATACTGAGTAACCGGGGGGGGGGGATGGTGAAGTCTGGCTCTCATATTTTACGCTGCTCTCCAATCCTTCCTCTTCAGGTACAGAACAAATACATTTTATCCTGCTAGCGACTCACATGGCAGCATCACAGATGGACAACCTTTGCCAGCATTGTGTGTGTTATCGGCTCAGTAGCAGGCTCATGCACGCGTGCACGCACGCGCAAACGCACACACGTGCCCTGGATTTAGTATGATGGCTCGGAGGGGATATGAACGATGGCGTATTGTAGGATATGATCCGTGTTCCTTCCTCTCTCCTCTTTTTCCTCCTTTCGGGAGAGCATGCAGTAATACAATAGAAGGCTCTGTAGTGCAAATGACATGCATTCACAATGAGCATACTGGGTGTCCAGATTTGCTTGTCTGCAGGTGGTGTAACGTGGGTGGGTGTGAGTGAGAGTGTGTCTCTGTGTGTGTCTGTTTGTTCCAGATGTTCTGATTGATCATGGTTGGGCCGGTTTGGCACTGGGAGAATGGTGTGAAGAGAGAGGGTGACCAGCACATTGTGTGGAGACACCCATTTCTAAAGACAGCTGGCACAAAGACTCACACAGGAAGGAGATGCCAGCGCAAAACTTATACTGTTTCCTCCCTCCTTCGCTCTGTCTCTCTCTTTCTCTCTCGCTGTCTCTCTGCCCACCCGCCCCGTCTCTCTGGTTCTCTGCTGCAGGAAGTGAAAACTGAATGGACTCTATTGAATGGCCTCCTCTGGCCCAACTGCAGTTGTCAGGGCGACCCCTCCGAGCATGGACCCCAGCACTCCCCACCCCCCCACACCCTTTTCCCGCACCCTGAACACCATCCAAAACAAACCCAAAGCAAATGGGTGTGGGGGGGTGGGGGTGAACCCAAAATAAACCCAGTCTGAAGAGGCTTTTTTGGTACGCCATCGAGCACGTTTTGTGAATATGTTTGTCTGTTTGTTGTGTGTTTCTCTTTGAAAACAGGCAGATCATCAGGTTGGAAGCAGAAAAATCCACCTCGTTCTGGCGCTGATTAGGAAGTCCTCTGTAGGTTATGTCTGTTGAAATCACAACTGTACAACCAACACACCTTTTCTACATCCCTGTTCATTCATAAATGGTTCATGCTCTGTTCTCACACTTCTCCAGACACACCTGGCAGTCGTACTGTAGTAGACACTTTGATGGCATTGATTAGCAGTGAGCACATTAACTCCCAGTTGCAGTAGTTCTTTATGTGACTCTTAGTTCTTGCAGGAAGATTTGCATCCATGACTAGTTTTATAAGAACACCATGCCCCAGCCCCTTCTATGGTGTAGGAATGTCATTGGTGTGTGTGTGTGTGTGTGTGTGTGTGTGTGTGTGTGTGTGTGTGTGTGTGTGTGTGTGTGTGTGTGTGTGTGTGTGTGTGTGTGTGTTAGCAGCATAGTGCAACATCCACTATGAGATGATGAATTCCATTCCCAGTGATCTTTTTTGTTTACATATCAATCATGTCTCGTCTGACAGTGGGAACACTTTATACTCGCCCCTACACACACACATACACACACACGTGCACACACACATACACACACACATACACACACACGTGCACATACCTCTGTCTGTCTTCACCCTGTTTGCCTGTGCCTCTCTTTTCTTGGGCTGTTTGAAAGGCAGGTTACACATGTGGAAACAGTCTTGTTACTAATAATGACTCCTAATTTCACAGCAAATAAGTCAACAGTACTTTCTTTGAATCACACACCATTTACAACCAACCATGAAAAAGCAACCGCATTCCTGCCAGTGGAACTATGATGTGTGTGTTGGACTTATCTGCTGGACTGCCACTGAACTGGAGAAAGAAGCAAATCAAAGTCTTTACCTTTTACGGTGAAAGACCATCTCTCTCTTTCTCACTCTTACTCACGCACGCGCACACACAACGACATTCCTCTTTATTAATGAGTGCGCTTGGAGGTGTTTGTTTTTCTCCGGTTATCTGTTATTCACACACTCACAGCAGAACAAGAGCTCATTAGTCCCTTTGCCCTTCGTCCAGGCCGTCGCATGAAGTCATAACACACTGCTCTCCTCTTGGCCTGTGCATTTCATGTTTTCAGTAATGTGTTTAACATGTTTACAGGACCAGTGTAAATCTGCACCCTAATCCCCCTTTAGGCATAAGTGTAAAATAAACACAGCCAGTCTTACTCAGAACAGCAGGCGGCAGGCCCAGTTCAGACGCTGCAGTTCCCGTCCTGGAAGCGCTCTGTCTGCTCACCTTCGCTTCTGCACTCTTCATTCCTTCCTTCGTTTTTCTTTTCTTTTTTTTTTTGTCTTTCATCTCAGCGTTCAGCCTGAAGTTCTCGTGTTGTCGGGCTGGTGTGGCCGATCGTTTGCTCTGGTCTGGGAGCTGAATGGATCACTGGAGACCTCAGCAGAGAGAGAAACTCTGCAGGCTAAATGCGATGAAGCTGCTGTGTGGATAGTGTCTGGAGAGTGTGGTTTGGCTGTACGATAAAGTCAGCGTTTTCGTCGTTAAACGCTCATTCATTCTTGCCGTTTCTTGAATGTCTGTATGCATGCATCTCCACGAAACAGCTCATCACTGGGAGCTCCTGACAGTGGGCCTTGTTTTCAATTAGCAGGCTAAGATACTGCATCGGTGCAGATACATTAGCGATTTAGTGATGAAGTGATAACTGATAACAGACCTTTTGCCTAGCGCCTTCATCACTGCATCACCCCATCGCTGTTCAAAAGCTCAGAACCAGGAAAGCGCACAAGTTCTTGTAGTTTGGATCCATTAAACCTTCAGTTAATGTGGATGTACATTTTTGTGTAACCATTATTATAAGTAATAGCGAAACCTTTCAAAATGTACGTGCAACATCAATCAGACTAATGCAAAGTGGGTTCAGCACGACGACTCTTATTATTGGCTTTGCTTGGGCTTTAATTCAGCACCCAATAACAACCCAATAATTGAGCCCTTTCCCCCGCTGCCGTTTTCAGTTTATTCAGAAGCACCACGTGCTCGATGTTTATTCCTCAAAGCGAAGCCCTGAGTCAGGCGAGTGTCTAAATAGTGTGGAGCCGGCCACGGCGGCACGCTCTCTCCGGCCCGCCTGCTAGACGCTAGGGAACCGGTAACGGCCTCTCGCGGGCTGCCGTTAGAGAGGAGAGGTTAGCTGCTCGTTTCCTCGACTGCTACGGCGTGGCGATAACCCGGTGTGTGGCAGGGCTCTCGGTGTGCTACTGCACATCGCGTAGCATTTTAGAAGTCTAACTACACTAATCGACGGTCCTGCACAATGCCTGGCCCTGTCTGCGCGTCCGCGTGTGCGTCTGCGTGTGCGTATGTTTTATGCACACCTGTCCCTAAACTTCACTCTTCTTCACGGCTGTCTCTCACACATAGCCTCACTAATTGCTGATTTGGCATAGTTATTCTGACAACATTCCAAGGTCTAGTTACAGGAGAAGACCATACACACACACACACACACACGCACACACACACACACACACACACACACACACACACACCTCGTGGACACACAGATACACAGACATATGCTTGACTCTACACCTCACTCCAGTGTCAAAAGTATGCCGACATTTTGTTAATTTAATTGCATGGTTTGTTTTTAAACACAGGCCCTACTTATAAACATTTCCCAGTACTGAGTATAACCAAGACATAGTGAGCAAAACCGAAGGGTCTGGCTTCACTTGGAGTGTCCAATAAAACCACAAAACCTCAGTTGTCATATAAAACAGGAATGATCATTTTAAATCCTTCTACTTCAGACTTCAGGTCCCCTTCAAACTTCTCCTTTCACACCACTGCATTGCTTACACATATTTCATATACTTTATCATACACACACATACACACACACACACACACAGAGACACACAAACACACACACGCAAGCTTCAACTGCTGCACTGCTCTACTAAACTGGTGTGTAATTTTTCCAAGCGTATATGGAACAGCGTTACTCGTCTCTTCACATCCAGGACACAAAGTTCACATTCTGCTGTGCTGGAGCGCACTGTGGTGAGTCTCTCTGAGGCTCCTTGCCCAGAGGCCCAGTAAACACCGGCGGCTCTCGGCGAGGTGGGGAGTCCCCTAGCTCCTCTGGCTTTGCCTCCAGCCTGACGTTATGTTTGACACATCGCTCTTCTCGCAGCCTCTCCCTCTCTCTTTCTTGTCATTTTTGACCCCCCTCCCCCCCCCCCACACACACCTCCCCTGCGCCTCGCGCGCTCCGTGCGTCATAAGAGTCACTGTCTGCAGCGGCTTTTTAATGGGCCTGAGAAATGCCGTTGGAGGGGCGTCAAATGCCACAGACTAACGGTAAACAGCCCGTCTGGTCAGTGAACAGCCCAGCACCAGCCAAGCTCACGCACACACACACACACACACACACACACACACACACACACACACACACACACAGATGTACATACCTCTAAAGCCCCATGTTTTTACTTTATTAAATTTAGTAAAAAATAAATGCAGTGATTTTGCGCTCTCTGTAACCACAGTGAAACTATTAATTATGCTCAGGCCTCCCAGCTTGTTACTGCATACCCGAGATGTGTGTGTGTGTGTGTGTGTGTGTGTGTGTGTGTGTGTGTGTGTGTGTGTGTGTGTGTGTGTGTACTTCAGACCACTGCACTCTGTTAGTACTCTGCTACACAGCAAACCAGCAAAGCCTGGCAAGACATAAGTCCCGCACATACGGTACACACACACAAACACACAGTATGAGTTCTCTCTGTTTTTAGCTTTGTTTATGCAGTGGGCCGTTTTGGTCTGTTTCTCTGGTCAGAAAAATATTCAAATGTGTTGACTGAGGACACAGACCAGCGTAGACTACAGGAAAACCAAGACTACAGGAATTCGCAGGTCAGAATAGATATCCTGCACAAAAGATTACCAGTTGCCCATAGTGATGCTGCGGTTGGTGCTTGGAAACTCCCACACATAAATACACACATCGATGTCCATAGCGTCTCCATCAGGCTCCAGTTTGTGTGGACCTCAGAAGGCTTATTGTGTAGTCCGCAAGCTGCGGTCTAAAGATGTAGAAAATGACATTAAAGCTCTGGGTAAAACCAGTTCCTCTAAGCTAGTCCAAGAGCCAATCAGTGTTCCTCGGGCATGTCAGCCACCATGTGTGATTCAGCTACAGCTGCAATTTCCTCCTGCCTAATGCGTACACTGTCTCTGATAATGAAGCCATTTCCCAGCTTGTCTCATACCACCTCAAATCGCTCTTCCCCTGATGATGCTGTTCCCATCAGACTAATGGTCCTCATTTTTTTAAATCACCTTTTTTCGAGATTCGCAGCTAACAAACACTGAAGGCGTTACTAGTTCAAGAGTTTTGAGGCCAAGGGGGTAGTTACAGTGTCCGGAAAAGGATGGCCAATGAGATTGTACCCCCAATCATCAGCCCCAATGCACTGATGAGAAAGGGAGCTCAGAACAGAAGGAACAACAGCGAAAGCAAAGCACAAAAAAGAGGAGAGAGGGAGAGAGAGAGAGAGGGAGAGAGAGAAAGGGAGGGTGAGAGGGAGAGAGAGAGAAAGGGAGGGAGAGAGAGAGAAAGGGAGGGTGAGAGAGAGAGAGAGAGAGAGAGAAAGGGAGGGTGAGAGAGAGAGAGAGAGAGAGAGAAAGGGAGGGTGAGAGAGAGAGAGAAAGGGAGGGTGAGAGAGAGAGAGAGAGAAAGGGAGGGTGAGAGAGAGATAGAAAGGGAGGTGGGTGAGAGAGAGAGAGAGAGAGAGAGAGAGAAAGGGAAGGTGAGAGAGAGAGAGAGAGAAAGGGAGGGTGAGAGAGAGAGAGAGAGAGAGAGAGAGAGAGAGAGAAAGGGAGGGTGAGAGAGAGAGAGAGAGAGAGAGAGAGAAAGGGAGGGTGAGAGAGAGAGAGAGAGAGAGAGAGAGAGAGAGAGAGAAAGGGAGGGTGAGAGAGAGAGAGAGAGAGAGAGAAAGGGAGGGTGAGAGAGAGAGAGAGAGAGAGAAAGGGAGGGTGAGAGAGAGAGAGAGAGAGAGAGAGAAAGGGAGGGTGAGAGAGAGAGAGAGAGAGAGAAAGGGAGGGTGAGAGAGAGAGAGAGAAAGGGAGGGTGAGAGAGAGAGAGAGAGAGAGAGAGAGAGAAAGGGAGGGTGAGAGAGAGAGAGAGAGAGAAAGGGAGGGTGAGAGAGAGAGAGAGAGAGAGAGAGAGAGAGAGAGAGAGAGAGAGAGAGAGAAAGGGAGGGTGAGAGAGAGAGAGAGAGAGAGAGAGAGAGAAAGGGAAGGTGAGAGAGAGAGAAAGGGAGGGTGAGAGAGAGAGAGAGAGAAAGGGAGGGTGAGAGAGAGAGAAAGGGAGGTGGGTGAGAGAGAGAGAGAGAGAGAGAGAGAGAGAGAGAAAGGGAAGGTGAGAGAGAGAGAGAGAGAGAGAGAGAGAGAGAGAAATGGAGGGTGAGAGAGAGAGAGAGAAAGGGAGGGTGAGAGAGAGAGAGAGAGAGGGAGCACGCACACCAGAGCTAAACTAGCTCAGCAACAGAAACATTCATTTAATACGGGCTCTCTCGAGCACTGCAAACATATTTGTGAAAGAGGCTGTTCAACTGTAAAGTAAAGCATGCGCGCACACACACACACACACACACACACACACACACACGATGAATGAGCCTCTTCAGGAGTCTGGGGAAGTGTAGCATGCAGTTATATTTGAGACTTTAAACTCCAGGGAGCCTGCAGGACTTCAGCATGTATACCCACATGTACACACACACACACACACACACACACACACACACACACACACACACACACACACACACACACACACACACACACACAAAGACCCAAAGAAACCCACAAACAGCACATCTGATTAAATGAAAAGTCTTAAAAAGCTTTACGGTCCATTACTTACGTAATATATGCATAAATAATTGAAGCTGAAGAAGTCTTTTCTACTGCTCTGGAGCCAGGCCTGTTTACCTGTCCCTCTGGTTTAGATTTGGTGATTTTTGTCTATTTAACTGCAAATGGCACTGAGTTGTTTTTCTGAGGAATGAATGAATAAATAAATTGAAAGCAAGATTGATGCAGAAGGCTAAGATGGGAATGTGGAAAAATAAAGTCTTTAAAATATAATAAGCATTTGCTATTGAATAATGCATTCATCCATGCAGAAAACAACGAAAGGCAATGAGAGATATAAGAACAATAAGGAACAAGAGCAAAGAATAAAAACATCACAAAATGATCAATTTTGTAGTGTTTATTGAAAATGTTTCGATCGACAGCAAAGTTCTGTCAGGCACAGACTGCGGGTTGTGAGAGTCCTAAGCATACCACCTCTGTGAAGTGGAACTGAATTACAACGGAATGTTCCAGAAAGCAGATTCAGATGAAAAGAAGGTATTCATATCAAATGGTTAGTAAACTCAGTAAAATCAGTTTCCCCATTTTCTGTTAAAAGAGGACTAGATGGCTCCTAGATGACCTGGGTACTTGAATTCCAACCAAACTCATTCCCTTAAAACATAGCACGAGAACATCTACCTGGAATGCATTGTTTGACTATCTTTTGTGAGGTACTGCAACGATTGCTTTCGCTTCTATTTAAAACAAACCTCTCACTCCTATAAAATCTACTTGATATGTAGTAATCATTTGCAGAATAAACCTATAATTGAACTTAGCTTTTTTTCTAATAACAGCTGAATGGCCCTATCAAATAGAGCTAAAAGAGAAATCTCAACATGAACCTCAAACGGATGGCCATCAGACCATATTGCTAATCATTCAGTTCAACAAAGGCAAGACAAACCATGTGTCAAAGAGCTGTTAGAAAGTAAATGTAAACATTTTCCAGGTCACTGGGAGTGAACTGTCTCCAACCCCAAAACACTTCTTGGCGTAAAGAATTTGTAAATCTAAAGAAAGAAACAATGATAAATAGATTGAAATAAATAATGTGGATTTTTGAGCAGGAGGAGAGAGGACCTTGCTGCTTTCAAGAGTGCTGGGGGATTCAGTAGTAGAGTAAGAGACGGAGGTTAAAGGTCAAACAGAAGTGAGCCAGGAGAGAGCGCGTTCCAAGGACTGAGGTGGCAACTCTCAAAAAAACCAAAAAAAAAACAGGCGTTAACCATCCAGCGCTCTCTCCTCTGAGGAAATGGCCTGAAGAAAGAAGAGATGGAACATCCCTATGAATGTGTCGGATGACAGTAAAGAAGTGCCTTACAAAACATATCTCAGGAAACACCCCGCATATGTCCCTGCTGCTGTACATTCAAAACCTCTATCAAAACATCGAACCCTCCCTCGGGGCCAGGCACTTGATGGACAGGAAAATGGGCCAATAACAATCTGAGACGATAGAGAAACACTTTTAACACTTCAGTTATCAAATCTACAGTTTTCTTGTTTTTAGCAGCACGCACAACACCTTATTGCCTCATCCTTTGACCCTTCGTAGATTATTGCCGGTGAACTGTTCCGAGTTCGAGCGCTGTGGTCAAAGGACACCCTGAGACACAACCGAGACATCCCGTCCTTTAGATTCGCATGGCCAGGGACACCAGTGTGACAGCAATGTACTCTCAAACTGAATAACAACAAAAAAAAAAGACCTGTGCCCATTTAACGTGAGTAGGAAGATGAAGAGTTTGGCACTTTACAAACACAGCGGTGGAAGATTACCTCGGAGCTACTGAATGTTTAACAGCCTCTGCCAGAGCAGACAGGAGACAGCCAAAACCAACCAACCAACCAACCAACCAACCAACCAACCAACCAAACAAACAAACAAACAAAGCAGAAGCATACATAAAACACACCAGTCTAACACAGTTTGACCAGAGTTACTACTGTCTTAGTTCATGCTGTTTAGGTTTTAACCATAAAGCATTCCTTCATATCAAAGAGCAACACACGAGACCACACAGGTAAGAGAGAGCTGTCCCTGCTGTAATACTTTAGTCTCCTGTAATACTTTACCTGTAGCTGCACGGAATAAATAGAAAAAAAAAATCTGTCTTGCTCTAATTGCTTTTTAGGGGTTGTAATAAAGGATAAATGCTAAGAAATTAATGTTTCTAATGATTGTTAAACTATGACAAGTGCTATGTTCTACACTTTGTGCATCAGGGGACATTTTCCTCTCTGTGGAAAACCACACGTGGTCCTCATATTTCAGGACTGAACACTGAGATCACAGTCAAAACAACGTAAAACATTTGGCGTCCTCTGTTCACGTCTGAACACCCTGCTTCTGGGTTGTTGGGATACACTGGTACATATATTGCCAATAGTGTTTTGTACATTCTTGTCACTGTGAAGAAAGAGCTTGAACAACACAACAAAACCCCCACAAAGATAGAAAAAAAAGCTGAAAACAAAACCAAATCCACCATCTAGGAAAAGTTGCACCTTGGCGGTAAATAACTTACAAAATTAAAATCTGAACAGAAAACCCTTTGTTTACAGTACCAAAACCCTAGTCTATAACTTTAGATCTTAAATCCTTATGTTAAGTCTATAAATAGCTTTACAAATATACATGTTAATTCAAATAAACTTTCGTTTTGCTTTTTAAGATTAAATGTTTACATGACCTCAACAGTGTACACTCATTCGCAATGCATTGTTTCCTTTCTTAAAACTAATTTTAAAAAATCAATTATTTCCTCTTACATACACTGCTGTTTACTGCAATATGATACATATTTATATCTATATATTTACAATAGAAAATTTAGTTACATACAAAGCACACAATTATATTTCCTTAAATGAAATCTCACATCTAAACCTTTCTTCTCCTTGAAAGAATGCCTTGACAAAAGTTCTTTATGATGGTAACAGAAGATAAAAACACAAAACTGGCCATGTGTTTGTAAGTAATGGATTGAGTCTGATTCTCGTGAAGTATTCTCGCATGTTCGTGGTAAACAGCACTTCTTCCCAAAGCTCCTCGCTGTCATGTGCGGAAGGGCACAGTGTGTACCGCTCCAGAGTGCTCCTCCCTCGCTGTCCCGCCCAGCCGTGGCTGTGCTTGTAGGCACGGAATGGCTTCACCCCTCAAAATGCTGAGAGTCATTTAAAAAAACAAACAACAACAACAACAAATAAAAAAACAACAACAACTGGCCAAGTAGAAAAATAGGAATTCTCTTTTGAAACATTGGGTCTGGAGGAGGAAGAGGAGCAGAAAGACGAGGGTGAGCAGCGGTGTCCGTCCTTGGTGTCTGTGCAGTTCAGATTCCGGACGCACGGCGTTTTCTATCTGTTGACCTCTTGACTGTGAGCTCACCTGGTCAGTGGCAGAGGTCTGTGGGCGATGCAGAAGTGCTGTGTGTGGTGTACTAAGGCCAGCTCACTCTAAAGAGTTCTCATGGCGGGGTCGCCTGAAAGTAGGGTCACTTTGACCCTGGGGCACTCTGTCTGTTTATGGCGCTTATGTCTACATAATGCCATTACTAGTTATAGTGTTTTTGTCTGTATGATGTCACTCCTGTGGTATTTAGGCCATCTATATCTGTACGATGTAATTCATGTAGTGTTTGGGTCATCTATGTCTGTATGACGTCGTTGCTATGGTGTTTGGGTCATCTATGTCCGTATGATGCCGTTGCTGTGGTGGTGTTTGGGCAGGCAGGGCTCGTCTGGCAAGGGGTCGTGAGCAAACACGGAGTCATCCCCAGAGGAGCAGGTGCTGTTGGAGTCCGGACAGGTGGGGGAGTACTGCTCAAATGGTACCGAGAGGTCCAGGTATTCCTGTGGAGATCACACGCAGACACACTGGAGTTTGACATAATGAATAACAGCCAAGTGCAGATCTAGAGAGAGAGAGAGAGAGAGAGAGAGGGAGAGAGGGAGACAGTGAATGCGAGAGCACTCTTACGTCAGTAGATGTCATGGAGAGCACTCTGTCATGATCCTCCACCAGCTGTCTGAACGTGGGCCTCTGAGACGGAACGGCATGCCAGCACTCACGCATGATCATATACCTGCCAACACGACATCAGCAAATACATCACACGCTCCAGCCTTCCAAACGTCACTCATCGGTGCTCCCACTCGTCCGTGTACATCAGCAGAGTTCTCGTCCGTTGTGGAGGAGTACAGGGCTGAATGTATTAGTGGTAGGTGGGTTGTATGAGGGGAGGTTCAGTGGCCTTACAGCTCGTGGGTGCAGTTGGCCGGCTTGTCCATGCGGTGGCCCTCCTTTAGGAGCTTGAAGAGTTCCTCCACGGGGATGCCGGGGTATGGAGAGCCGCCCAGCGTGAAGATCTCCCACAGCAGCACTCCGTAGGACCAGCTGGGACAGGGGGACAGGCCAGAGGTCAGCACACACAGGCAGCGAGATAGGACAGGGGTCAGCACACACAGTGAGACAGGACAGGGGTCAGCACACACAGTGAGACAGGACAGGGGTCAGCACACACAGTGAGACAGGACAGGGGTCAGCACACACAGCGAGACAAGACGGGGTCGGTGCACACAGCGAGACAGGACAGGGGTCAGCACACACAGCGAGACAAGACAGGGGTCGGTGCACACAGCGAGACAGGACAGGGGTCAGCACACACAGTGAGACAGGACTTGGGTCAGCACACACATTGGGACAGGTCAGGGGTCAGCACGCACAGGCAGTGCGACAGGACAAGTGGACAGAGAAAACCGTACAGATAGGTGGCTGGTTCAGCTGGACGGTGGGAATATCCGTATGACCGCTTGGGATTTTTAATGGCTCTGGCTCGTGATGACTCTGCTAAAGGGTCATCATTACATATTTGCTGATTATTTTGGAGGACAACAGGTGTAGAAATGTTCGCCTTAACATTTCTCTCTCTTTCCTGCAGCTTCTATGTTTTCATACCTCTCTCTCTCTCTCTCTCTCTCTCTAAATCTCTTGGTCTCTCTGGGGTATTAGGTCGTTGGCGGATGTGAGAAACTAGTATTGTTGTTTCTCACTGAGGCTTGTAATGTGTGTCTGCGATAGGCAAGTCTATTAAAGCTGTGCGTGTGTGTGTGCGTGTGTGTGTGTGTGTGTGTGTGTGTTTTATCACATGTTGTTCTGTTAACCCAGTGCTCTTTTGTTTGGCCCCATTCCTTCCACACCACCACTGAGCAGCGCTAATCAAATTAGCCACGCTAAAAGACAACAGGAGCTAAGAGCCAGTTAACACTAGCCCTGCCTTCCTGAACCCCCAAACACACACTAAGAAGAAGCTCTTTGAATGCTGAATAATTGGCCCATCATTGCATCAGTAACCATTCATTAGCTTTATGTCAGACTCAGGTCTTATTCACACATGTCAGTAGGCAATGTTACAACTACACACACACACACACACACACACACACAAGTAACAAATCTAAAAGTGAATGAAGTCAGAATGAAGGGGTGGTTGGTTCCTATGTGCAGTGCTACAGGGCCGATGGGAGTGTGCTGACTGTATGATTTCACTACTGTAATCTCACAGAGCTTAGGCAGGGATGATCACATTCCCTTCTAATCACATGGGAAAATACAGTGCTGTGTGTGTGTGTAACTGGCACAGACTACTGTATCATTCTATACCAGAATAACATAATAATCTAGACCTGCTGTGCAAACAGACAGTGAACAGGGACCTGTTCTCATTTGGCACACACACAAACACACACACACACACACACACACACACACACACACACACACACACACACACACACACGCACACACTTCCATGACCTCATGCTCGGCACACAAACACACGCTGAGCTGAATGCTCAGAGGTGTTCCTCCGGCGGCTGGCAGACGGAGCGGGTGCGGTAACCCATGCGGGGAGCGGGGGAAGGGGTGATGCTCACTCACACGTCACTCTGGTGTGTGTAGACCCGGTCGAACAGCGCCTCCGGTGCCATCCATTTAACGGGCAGACGACCCTGAAAGCACACAGGCCGGTGGGGATGAGAGCAGAGCTGAGCAGGAGGCACGATCCAGGTGCCCAGCTAATGTCACCACTGCGCTGGAATAAACCCCTCCTCCCTGCTATACTCAAACTCACCTCTCCCGATTCCAGTCCTCTCTACTGTCCGCTACAACCCACACACTTCAGTGACGATCTTCAGCGCATACAAAGGCGTATTACTGCCAGCCATATTAAACCCCTTAACCCTCCACCCACTTTGATGTCTACTTCTCGTGGGGTGTTTAAACGACCTCTTTTTATGTGGCGTAACGATCATGTAATCTAGGTACTCCGTGTAACACTAATGTCAGAGAATCATATGATCACAGTAAGAGACTTTGCCTTGTGTGTGTTCCGAAAGGCATGAGAGAGTGGAACGGTAGGGCAGGTTCATTTCTGTTCTCAGAGGCTCCATCACACTTACATTGGTGGTCTTCTTGTAGTAGTCTATGTTGTGCACATCTCTGGCCAGTCCGAAATCGGCGATCTTCATCACGTTATCGTCTGTCACCAGCACGTTCCTGGCGGCCAGGTCCCTGTGGATACACTAAACACACATGAAGAGGTCACCATTTGTCCTGGACTACCAGGGAGGTCACCATCGACCCTGCAGTACAGGAGAGGTCACCATCGACCCTGCAGTATCGGTGAGGTCACCCTCCACCCTGCAGCACAGGAGAGGTCATCCTCCACCCTGCAGCACAGGAGAGGTCACCCTCCACCCTGCAGTACAGGAGAGGTCACCCTCCACCCTGCACTAAAGCCATGCATCTGTGGAATGGACCACAGCACAAAGCTTAAATGTGGAAATTCTGATAATTTGTCACAGATATATTCCGCTGGAAGTGCAAAAACTCCAACAAACAATTGGGAGATGGAGACAGGAGAAGAGCCTAGTGACGGACAAGGTGAGGTGTGAGGTGAGTGCTGCGCTTTACCTTCTGGGAGGCCAGGTACTCCATGCCTCTGGCCACCTGGTAAGCGCAGGACACCAGGTCTTTGAAGGTGAGCGTCTCATGGGGAATCTTACAGGTGTCGAACGAATAGTCCATGCCTGGGGGTCTGCGTGCCCGCAGGTACTCCCTCAGGTTGCCTTTAGAGGCGTACTCAACCAGCACATAGAGAGGACCTACATGCACACACACACACACACACACACACACACACACACACACACACACACACACACACACATTTACACTTACAGTCAACTCAAGCATAAGGCAAAATGTTGTAGTGAAGGTGTGTGTGTGAGAACACTAACCATCCTGTGTGCATGCTCCAAGCAGGTTGATGATGTTCTTGTGTTTCCCGATCATCTTCATCATCTCCATCTCAGACACCAGGTCAGACAAGTCCTTATCTGTGCCGTCATCTAAAGAAACAGTAACAACACTTTTTATGTGGTTGAAGACACATTTACCCAACAGCCAATCCAAGCAGCGGCCTCCAGGCCTGGAAACTGAGCTGGCCATTTAGATTTGAATCCAGAGCTGCGTTTGGCCGTCTCGCTGTATCACACACACCTTTGAGCATCTTGACAGCCACTGTGAGAGGCTTGTTGGGTTTCTCTTTATCGATCCCAATGGCTTCTGCCATCACCACCTGGCCAAAGCAGCCTTCTCCAAGAGCTTTGCCCAGTGTTAGCCTGTAACACCATATGCACACACACACACACACACACACACCCATACCCATATACATAGACAGACAGACAGACACACACACAGACAGAAACACACACAGTCCCAACAGGACATCCAGCTCAGTCAAAGAATCAGGACAATACTGGGGAATAATTAAGAACAGGAAACACATTCAGAAAAACACATTCAGAAAAGAAAATGGTTCAAACAGTATAAGAATGAGGTGTTAGAAGTTCAGCTTTTCTACAGTGTGTCGCCGTTTGTATGAAAACGCCTTGCTGGATTTGGGGTGTCAGGCGTGTCACGGTTCATCTGTGCAGGTGACTCACCTCGTGCGAGGAAACTCCCATTTGGGGTCGGAGGGCAGTTCCAGCTCGGAGACGTTGGGCAGCGTGGGTCCGTCGCTGGAAGACAGCCGGGCAATCCTCACCAGCGGCGTGTTGGAATTCATGGAGGAGTTGGAGTCCAAGGACACCTGCTTAAGTGAAGAAACAGAAGGGAATGTTGTCGTCTCTGCCGGACAGGGGATCAGGAGGAATTGGGGGGGAGGCGCAGGGCCAGGTCTGGGAAGGAGCGTAGAGGAGCAGCGGGGAGAAGGAGGTGAAGTGAGGAGCGTGTTGGAGGAAGAGAGCCTAGGCTAGTGTGTGGGACGTGGGTGTGCGGTGTGTGTGGTGTGGGGTCATGGGCATGCAGCGTGTGTATGTGCTCTTCACATCGACCTCCACACGCAAAGACTACAGTGCCAGTTATGCTGAGATGGATAGTGGATAGTGGAGCAGGAGCAGTATCACACACACATTCATATGAACGTGTAAACCGACACACGCACACACAAACACACACAACATATTTGTTCTGTGTCTGATATGTAATATGTCATATGTTTCCTAGAGGGACTCCTGAGGAGCTGTCTCTTCACGTGCTGCTTCCCGTCTCCCACTCTGGGGCTGTCTCTCCTCCTTCCTACAATGTTCTCTCTTTCTCTCATATACCCTCTCACACTACATCTTCATCTGTCACACTAGGGTTAGTATATATCTCTGTGTCTCTTACCTTAGTGTGATAGATGGTCTGGCTGGAATAGAGAAGAGTCTATTTCAATAATGTTTCACCCTCTTACCTTTAGGGTATTTTTTATTATGAACTTACCTCTCTCTCTCCCTCTCTCTCTCTCTCTCTCTCTCTCTCTCTCTCTCTCTCTCTCTCTCTCTCCCTCTCCCTCTCTCTCGCTCCCTCCCTCCCTCCCTCCCTCCCTCTCTCTCTCTCTCTCTCTCTCTCTCTCACTCGCTCCCTCTTTCTCTCTCTCTCTCGCTCCCTCTCTCTATCTCTCACTCTCTCTCTCTCGCTCTCTCTCTCTCGCTCCCTCCCTCTCTATCTCTCTCTCTCCCTCTCTCTCTCTCTCTCTCTCTCTCGCTCTCCCTCCCTCTCTCTGTTTCTGTCTCCCTCATCCTCTCCCCTCCTTCAGTGTTGCTGGGCGAACATCAAAAGCTCAGACAATGATAACTCAATCTAAGCGCTGCTGCTCCGCAGAGGAATAGCAAACACCTGCGAGACGGTACAGAGCTCGCCACAGTCACGCGCAGGTCACACACACGTGAGCAAATGCACGTGTCAAAACCCGCAGAAGCAGCATCACTCTAATTAACACTGAGATGACACTTGGACAAATAAGATTAAGATTCCAACAGAAACAGGCTGAAGTAACCGTCGATACAACCATTCTGCTGTAATGACTGAGGGAGGGAGGGACTGAATAAGAGAAAGTGCGAGAGTCTGTGTGTGTGTGTGTGTGTGTGTGTGTGTGTGTGTGTGTGTGTGTGTGTGTGCTGTGTGTGTGTGTGTGTGTGTGTGTGTGTGTGTGTGTGTGCTGTGTGTGTGTGTGTGTGTGTGTGTGCTGTGTGTGTGTGTGTGTGTGTGTGTGTGTGTGTGTGTGCTGGGTGTCTTCAGCTGCAGCTGCTGCTGTTTAAAATCTTTAAAACAACTGAGACAGACCGGGTTGCACTGAAAGTGAAACATGATCCAAACTTTGGCAGTCATGGGAGAATATGAATAATCTGCCGCTACATTACAACTATGACAAACTCCCATCGCCTCTCTCCCACGCACATGTAAACGCACACACACACACACACACACACACACACACACACACACACACACGCACACCGTACTGTACACACACCCCATATATATTACATCCTCAGCTACTGCAAGCACCATTAGCGCTGAGCCTGGTATTGTGTGTTCGTGATAATGCTGATACAGGAAACAGCATTTGATTAAAGCTGGAGGAGATCAAATCTTGTATCTACTTTCTGTTACCTGTCTCTTCAGGGGGAATTTTGAGAGCTTCTGCACAGGGGGTGTAGGCAGTGTCTTCTGCGTGTTCATTCGCATGCGACAGAGGACAATGATGATCACGGTGAGGACGAAGAGCACGCAGCCCGTCCCGTAGATGAGGAAGTCAGCGTAGTCTTCCTCTGGCTCCAGTTCCACGGCTGATGCAGAGGGGGGGGGGGGGGGGGTCAGAAGTTTGTGTCATGATGTCATCAACATGAGACCTGAAATTCTGCACTTTTATGAGCTGGCCTGCGATGTTACTGAGCCATGCACATCAGTTTAAAACGGCTCTCTGCACATGTACGAGTGGACAGGCTGAGAGAACAGACCTGTCCTGAACAGATGTGCAGGGATCTGAGTCAGTACTGCAAGGGAGCTGGGTCATCACGTCAAAAGCCCAGCATCAATTAACAGCCTCATTCCGAACTCATTAAATTTCTATTATGTTCCCTAGCAGGTACATGAATCCCATAATGCATCTCTCCCAGGGAAAGTCATTACTCATGTGGCATGCACATCTTAAACTCTGGAGAGTGGGCCAGATATGAGCAGAGCATTTAGTTAATTAAGGAAGAGGTGTGTGTGTGTGTGTGTGTGTGTGTCTGTGCGCACGCAGGGGGATGGAGACTAAATCTGTGCGCGCTCTTTTACTACAGCTCCCTGCAGAGACAATAGGAGTGGAGTAAAGACAGTAAGTCAGGAAGGCGGCAACACATGGTGAGGCGATGGCGGCGTGGCCCCCACACTCTCTGACTGCCAACCTCAGTGTGTACGTTCAGTCTATGGGGAAACAAGCCGCTGCCTACATCTGGCTCTAAACTGCCCTTAAACTGGCTGTTCTTTAATGACAGTGTGCGTGCGGTTCGAGGAATGAGAGGAAGAGGAAGGGGACGTAGAGTCACAAGCAGTCAGAGGAGCAGAAAGGCGGACTAACACAGGATGGACGAGGGGGACTCCAAGAGGAAACGTGGGCTCCAGAGGACGGGGCAGAGATAGGACAGAGAGGGTCCAGAGGACAGAGGGGGTACCTGGTAAAACGGTAAGCCAGGCAGAGTGATAGGCAAAGCCGATTGAGTTCCCTGCCAGGCAGGTGTACTCGCCCGCATCCTCAAAGGACACGTTGGTCAGGAAGAGAACCTCCAGCTCCTTATCCGTAGTGTTAATGCCAGCAGTCTGGAGAGGAAGGAGTAAGACAGAAGGAGAGGCAGGGAGAGAGAGAGGGAGAGAGAGAGAGAGAGAGAGAGAGAGAGAGAGAGAGAGAGAGAGAGACGTATAAACCACAACCCCTCAGGGGAAAAAAACAGCTACCCATCACCTAGGAAAAGCAGTTAGCCCATCACCAGACACCGCTCAGCAACCCTGGTAAAGTTTTGTCTTGACAACCCGGGCCACCTTATTGCCAGGGAGAATACCTGGAAGAAAACAAAGAACCTCCACCCAGCAACACCAAGCCACATGGAAACAGAGGGCACATCCGGAAGGTTTCGGGGTGGGCCGCTGACAGTCGGAACAAGAGCTCCGCGAGGCTGGGCTTCACAGTGGGCTTTACTCGCTGTGTTAATGCGACGCGTCTGTTTCTTATTTGAGTTGAGTTTAAAATACTCTGTGGTGAGGTGGACATTAACGTTCCCAAGGCTTCTTTAAAGTGTCTGTAGATACAACTGCCATCTATTCATTAAATAGAGCTGTCAAGTGTGTGTGTCTGTGTGTGTGTCTGTGTGTGTGTGTGTGTGTGGGGGGGGGGGGGGGTACAGAAAGAGCAGTGGCCCAGTTGTGGGTAGCAGTGTATGAGAAATCAATATGAATGTGTGTGTGATGAAGTCCTGGTTCCCATTATAGTTCAGCTCCTGTTGTGTTTTGCATCGATTGGAGGAGATGGAAGCGAGGAGAAAAATGAAGCAGACACACACACACACACACCCACACACACACACACACACACACACACACACACACACACACACACACACACACACACACAGTGTCCTCGGAGCTGCAATGGCTTATAGTCCATCCATGAATGAGGGATGAGAAAGGATTGAGAAGCCATAACCTACAGAAGCAGCACCCTGAGCCGCCACCACCACCGAGAGGAGAACATGATTGACAGCTGCTGTTTGCCGAGGGGGGAGGGGCAGGCCCTCTGAGGCGTTTGGGGGATGGGGGCGGGGTTTACCTGCTTGGCCTGGCTTGTGCACTGTAAGCCAGAACTCGATCTCAGACTTGCCTACAAAGTTGGAGGCTGAGCACGAGTACTGGCCCCCATCCTGCTCTGTCACATTCAACAGAGCGAGCTTAACAAGACATTCCTTAGTCATACTTTTCAGACTCTGCAGAAACACACACACACACACACAAATATACACACATGTAGTAAGAGGCAGCAAACTCATTAACATATGGGCATATATAATGAGTTGCGATGTTCTCACACACACACACACACACACACACACACAATACTTCAATGTCGTTTTCACTGCTGCTGACTGTAAGCAGTGCAGAATGGCGGCAGACATCAAACACAACCACATGGAACAAACCGAGTGGGTACGGAGTGCTGTGGTGCTGGTCTGTGCACTGACAGTTGCCCAGAGGAGCCTGGTCCTTCAACTCTCTCTCTTGTGATGTTCTCTCGGTCTCTCTCGCCCTCACACACACACACACACACACCTCCCAGCGCTGATGGATTTAACCTGTTTAAAACCCAGTTTCAATGGCCTCCACGTTCCTCCAAACATGTCTCCCACACTACACATGCTCTTTGTTCTCAGTCTCTCCATTTCCTCTATATCTGCAGACTCCACTGCACACGTGATTTGCTTCTTGCTGCTCTGTGGTAGTGTGTGTGTGGGGGGGGGGAGGGATTTAGAGGGCGCGCAGATGAGACTGTGGGGAAAGGGAACGCGAGTGCGCGGCTCCCAGTAAAATACTGTTTCAATTATGTGGGAGTTGAAAATAGCGCGGCGGTCTGGCCAGCCGTCGCCACTCCCCTCCCCTCCCCTCCCCTCCCCCTCCTCCTCCTCCTCCTCCTCCTCCTCCTCTCCCCTCCTCGGCCTGCTGACTCGGCCCTTCGCTCGCCTTGCCGTGCTCACTTTTTCCGTGGCTCTTTATGGGAGTCTCTTCCCTCTCTCCCTCTCTCTCTCTCTCTCTCTCTCTCTCTCTCTCTCTCTCTCTCCCCCTTTCTCTCTCCCCCTCTCTCCACCTCCTATGCCCTCCCCCAACGCCAAGGGAGCGGGGCAGAGGAGAGGGTGGCTGTCTCCCCACGAGACGCCAGCGCGGCGGTTTACTTAGCCTGAACCAGATGTGCGCCGCACCGCTGAGCGGGGAGAGAGAGAGAGAGAGAGAGGGGACCCCCCCTCCCCCTTCCCCCCACCCTCTGGTGCCTCCCCCGGGGCAGGCTGCAGAGACACCGCTGAAGGGCTGGTGCAGACCCGCCCGCCATCGGGGACTCTCCCTCTCTTTCAGCTTGGGGGAACTTCGTCCTGTTGCCCAACAGTCCGGTCGTTCAGGTTTACGGCACAGTGCAAAAAAAAACCAACTACGTGTGGAATAAAGTGCTGGGTGTAGGCGAGGGCGACGAGCTCAACCGTTCCACGTCCCGCCGTGGGTCTCTGAACGGGAGTCGTGTAGCCTGGCCGTGTTTCCACACGTCTTACGTACGGCGCAGCCGCGATCCCACTCTGTGATGGCGACCTTTGGCGGAGGCCTCTGCTAGGGGTCGCGTAAAGGGGGGAACGGCTGCGTGTACCGCGCGCAGGGGAGTAGGCCAGGGAAAGGCGGGGCTGCACCATGTGTTCTGATCGCAGGTCTGTACCTTGAGGACGGTGACGTAGGGGGTGCCGTTGGGGCCGTAGCGACTGCCGTTCACTTCGATGTGTTTAAGCCACTGGATGTGAGGCTGGGCGTCACTGTACACCTTACAGTGGAACTCCACATCGCTGCCCACCACCACCGTCTGATTGGCCGGCAGGCCTGCCTGCAGGATGGGCCGGTGAGGGGAGCGCTCTGATTGGATAAGAGGGGAAAAAGGCAGTGTGAAGGCGAACAGGCACACAGGGGAACTGGATGAGAGGGCCGTGCGTGTGTGAGCTGAATAAGGGTGTGTGCACGCGCTGTACCTAGCACGTCGAGCTGGTAAGTGTGTGTGATGGTCCCATATTTGTTCTGCACTACGCAGGTATAGTTCCCTCTGTCTGATGGAACTGCACTCTCCATCACCAAACTCCACTGTAGATGCCTCAGCTAGAGAGAGAGAGAGAGTGAGAAGGGTTAAGAACACCAAAATACCAAAAGAGGTATTTGGGGTATATCTGAATTGCATAAATCATTGGTCAAGGTTTGTTATTAAAAAAACAAAACAAAGTGGCTGTTAAATTGTTCATGACAGTATTGTTATAGTTAGTATATTAAAGTAAGTGACAGTTCCTCCACACACACACTCATACTCAGACACGTATGCACACATGCATGCACACATACATGCACACACACACACACACACACACACACACACACACACACACACACACACTCGCACACATCTGAAGGCCATGTCAACAGCACCACTCACAAGAAACACATCCCCAGACTTGGAAAATGTGCCGACGGGTCACAAAGTATATCTCTAAGTGTTTACATGACCCCAACACCCCTAGAATTACACACGCACACAAACAGGGCCTACCCATTCATGCTGCTCTCATATAGACTGTGCTTATAGACACCTCTCTCTCTGTCTGTCTCTGTCTGTCTGTCTGTCTGTCTGTCTGTCTGTCTGTCTGTCTCTCTTTCTGTGCACACTTGGAGGTCTGAGTGGAAAAAAATGTAACTGTGTAAATATTATGAGCTGTGTTTTTGCACAGTTGCATGGTAACACTTACTGGGCTACACACATACACACACCCATGCCCCAGAAAGTTGGCAAGTGTGTGTGTGTGTGTGTGTGTGTGTGTGTGTGTGTGTGTGTGTGTGGTGCCCGCCACGCCCCTCCTCTCCTCCTGCTGTTCCTTGCTCGCTCGCTGGTGTGCTTTGAGTCAATGACTCTTAAGAGCCTGCTGACGGACACGCTGCATCAGAGTACGTGTGTGCGTGTGTGTGCGCGAGCACGTAAGAGAGTGGCCGAGTGTGTGCTTGGGGTGTGTCTAGGTTGGGGGTGGAGGGATGTGTTATCAAACGTTGGTATCATGCGAGTTTGTGAGACATTCATGTCACTGCCTCCTCAAAAAAAAAAAAGAAAAGCTGAAGAATTCTCAGCTGTTCCTGAAACAGTAAATTGAGAGCAAGAAGGAGAGAGAGAGAGAGAGAGAGAGAGACTGAGAGAGGGTAAAAGACAAAGAGAGAGAGGGAACCATGGCAGGTGAAAGGAAATAAAAGGAGATGCAGAGGGCAACAGAAAGTTTAGAGCTGGCTGTGGTGGGCGAGTGGGGGATTTATGGTGTGTCAGGATTGTGGAGGCTCATTCAGACAGCAGTGGGGCTTAATTTGACCCGCAGAGACAGGAAGCAGAAACTACTGACCCCTCAGCTGGCCATTAAAACGACAAAACTCTCTCACTCTCTCTGTCGCCCTCTTCCTCTGTCTGTGTGTTTCAGAGCTGGGCTTTAATTGGAGACACAGGAACATCAGCATCAAACATATCCATCAGTCAACTACAGACTGTAATCACACACATTCAGAGATGTGAGGACACACACACACACACAAACACACACACACACACACACACACACACACACACACACTTTATTACATGAATAACTAGTTAGGCCTCTGGTCAGAGCTAAATGCAAGCATGCTTGTGTAAGTCCACAAACAGACACTGCTAAAATAACACTCCTCCTAGTTACTAGAGCGGTATTAGACGTTCAGTCACAATAGCTGTTGAACAGAGACATGTACCAGCAGAGAGCCGAGAACCTGCTCTTCCACATTCACTCTCTCTCTCTCTCTCTCTCTCTCTCTCTCTCACACACGCACACACACACACACACACACGCACACACACGCACACACACACACACACACACACACACACACACACACACACACACAGACAGACAGACAGAGAGAGACAGTGTTCGTAGAACATGTCCTAAAAGCAATTAAATCCATCCATAATTAAAACATAGACACATTTATACAATATTACTTTACAGAATGGTGTATAATAAACACAAATGAGTGTAGCTCCCCACTAACAGTCTTTTAAGAGATTAAGTCACTGATGTAGATGACTTAATACAGGCCTACAGACTGACTTGTTGATTAAGATGTTTAACATGCAAGGTGTCCACACACTAACACACTTTCACAAAAGCCACAGTGTGTGTGTGTGTTTGTGCGTGAGTGTGAGTGTGTGTGTGGCGTGACTAACCTATACTGCTGCAGATTAGCATTTTAACAATGAGACCCTAGTAGCCATATGTGACCATGACAAAAGCCACGCCTCACCTGTCAATCAAAGGCTCACAGTCACCACAGAAACACCCACATAAACCCGCCCCCTTCTGATGACTCGACAGAGACATGAACTCTGACCCCTCAGCTCTGCCAGTCAGCAAAGAGTTCTGTTCACGTGTGTGTGTGTGTGTGTGTGTGTGTGTGTGTGTGTGTGTGTGTGTGTGCGTGTGTGTGTGTATGGGAGAAATCTGTGGGAAAGTCAACTGTTCTGACAGAGGACTGGAGACTTTTAGACAACAAGACTACAGGCAGTGACTAATTTTCTTACATTTAGATTTCATTTGGCATTCTTAACACATTTACACACTCTTTACTATGCTCTGACCAGCAAGTCTGCAAACAACAACCTGGACTCAGAATGAATATACCTCACTGTAGCCAAATCAAAGGTGCATTGCATCCCATACCACACAGACCCTGATATCAGCCATTTGTTTCTGACCTATAAAACTGACACGGCATTCCTCTTCAGTTCTGTCAGCATAAAACCCACACCAGGGGTTTAGTGTTCATCATCTCCTGGTAACACACACGAGCCCAGTTCTTGGCTCAGGTTCTTGGATTTTCTACTCAACACGTTTCTTCGTTGAACTGGTTTTCTTCCTAAAGTGCTGCAAATATCCCACAATCCCAGTGCTTTCACCATTTGTTTTTACACAGAATTTAGTCCACATGCTAATACAGATTACACACGATACATATATAAGCGCCCCCCCCCCCCCCCCCAGGCACATTTACATATGCATGGCTATGAGGGTTACGACTTTAAGCCTGCTGCTTTAATAGAAGTGGCAAGAAGGCATTGTGAAGCTGTCACATGTAGTCTGAGCCCTGACCCTGACCCTGACCCTGACCCTGACCCTGCATGTGAGGGTGGGTGTGTTCTAGAGCTGGTGCTGGGAGGGGTTAGGCAATAATAAAGCTGTCAATGCCATCTTCAACTCTGACCCCACGGATGAACTTATCAGCAAACAGCAGGGCATCAAAATGTACAAATGGAAGTATTCAAAAATCTCCGCAGTCCATCTTCATAGCAACTTAAACTCAGAAAATCCACTCTACCCATATGGCGCTCGAAGATTTCAGCTCTATTACAAAACGAATTCCAGTAAAATCCTGTTTGCTTATTTAGGACTGGAGTAGTGTTAATACTGTTAATAGTCTACAGGACAGATTTTTAGATTATGTGCTAACATTCCTCCATATGTGAGTGTGTTTGTGTGTGAGTGGAAAAGATCTGAAAATGACAGAATGGCCCCATATACCAACTCGAGAAGACGGTAATGAGAGCAGGACTGCACAGGACACAGATTCTACACACACACACACACACACACACACACACACACACACACACACACACACTGGCAATTGTTCAGGTGGCTCAGAGGTGTACCTTAATCCCACCCATCCTCTGTTCGCCTTTAAACTCTTTCCCGTTCTTCAGCCAGTGGATGGTGGGTGTGGGGTTGCCAGCAGCAGCACAGCGGAACTTCACTGTATTGGCAGCAGGGACAGCCAATAGCTTCTTCTCCATTCGCTCTGGGCGGGTCCAATATGGCACTTCTAATTTGGAAAGAAATTAATCTGATTTTATTGAAATACATTTAAGACTTACAGTATATTTCTAAAAACCTCACTTGTGCTTGTTAATAAACAAACTCAGTTTTATTTATTTTAGGCCAGACTGCAAGAAATGGTGTAAAATCACAGCATAAGTTACAGCACAAATGAAAAACACTGCTCTGATTCTTAAGAAACATGAGGATATGTGTTTGGGGTCTGCAGCCATTAGGTGAAGGCTGGTGTTCCTTCTTCAAGAGGTGTGTGTGTCTGTGTGTGTCTGTGTGTGTCTTTGTGTGTCTCTGTGTGTGTGTCTCTGTGTGTGTGTGTCTGCGTGTGTGTCTGTGTGTGTCTGTGTGTGTGTCTCTGTGTGTGTGTGTCTGCGTGTGTCTCTGTGTGTGTGTCTCTGTGTGTGTGTGTGTGTGTCTGTGTGTGTGTGTCTGTGTGTGTGTGTCTGCGTGTGTGTCTGTGTGTGTCTCTGTGTGTGTCTCTGTGTGTGTGTCTCTGTGTGTGTGTGTGTCTGTGTGTGTCGGTGTGTGTCTTTGTGTGTCTCTGTGTGTGTCTCTGTGTGTGTGTGTGTCTGTGTGTGTGTCTGTGTGTGTGTCTGCGTGTGTGTCTGTGTGTGTCTCTGTGTGTGTCTCTGTGTGTGTGTCTCTGTGTGTGTGTGTGTCTGTGTGTGTGTCTGTGTGTGTCTGTGTGTGTCTTTGTGTGTCTCTGTGTGTGTCTCTGTGTGTGTGTCTGCGTGTGTGTCTGTGTGTGTCGGTGTGTGGGTGAAAGTTTATGGAAACATTTTCTTGCATGCCATGGCAGCGTCAGACTGGCTGCCTAATTCTTAGACTGAATAAAGTTTTGTTTGGAAAGGTAAACACACACACACACACATACACAGAGAGAGAGAGAGACAGCGCACAACGAGAGTCACTGCTGAGGAAACTAGAGTCCCTATCGTCAAGGTTATTAATGCACAGTGATAGTCTTCCTCAACCATTAGGCCCTTAGTTTTGACTCCTAGATGAGTAGCGTTTGTCTTTCAGGTGTGGAGACCTGTAGTCCAGGTTGTCGTGGTTACGTGGTGTGGAGGCAGCCCTCAGGCCAGCTGCTCTGGCCACACTTCATCCGACAAGCAGCACAAGGAGGATGTGGAGATCACGGGACTTGGAGGGAGGAAGCAAACATGACCCTCCATCCCTTCTCAAATAGTTTAGGCCAGATCAGATTGAGGCTACAGATGTCACCTCACGCACGCACACACGCCCACACACACTAACACCCACACCCACCCATTTTAAGGGCTATTTAGAGGTTATTTGAGGGGCCCATTTTAGAACATGCGCTCCTGTAGCTGCAGGGTGAACATTACCATATGCCAAACTGCTCAGGTTTCTGGACTAATTTGCACTGATTGGTAATGTAATGGCAGTTGCGTACAGTGGGTCAGAGACATAAAGGTACACTATCACGAACTGTTTCAGATAGGAGTGTGAGGGGTGAACTGCAGGCTGGAATTTCCTTTGGTATAATGGGTACAGCATACACATATTTGCACAGACACCTACACACCCACGCACGCGCATACACACACATATGCAAGCAAGCTCATCCACAATCCAAGCTCACCCACACACACGCACACAAGGACACCCACCAACACCCACTTATGTATGCACCCACACACAAGCAAACTCATGCATTCTTGGCACACACACACACACACACACACACACACACACACACACACACACACAAACACACAAACACAGACACACACACACGATGCGCTTTTCTGTAAGAGTCTAAGATGATTTACTGCTGGTCAATGGAGCGTGTTGAGTAGGAGTCCAAAAGCGGTTCAGGCCTGTGTGTGTGTGCGTGCGTGTGTGTGTGTGTGTGTGTGTGTGTGTGTGTGTGTGTGTGTGGTAGCTTGCCCTCTTCGACTCTCTTGTAGAACTCAGTAAGGACAATCAGAGCTTTGAGTGGAAAGCCCCGGCCGTGCCAAAACAAGCTTGCAGGGCACTGTGCAGTGACACAGGGCTGCCTGCAGTGCCCACGAGCGGGGGATGGGCCCAGCGCCGACGCAGGAACGTGGGAGCGCGGGACCCACCGGGGGCCAGGCAGCCTGAGACTGAAGCCTGGCCCCCCGGGGGGCGCCACTCGCTCTGTGGCCGATGGAGTGGGAGATGGTGGAGAGACTCTCCTCGTGTTCTGAATCCGCAGGGAGGCTAAGCTCTCACATGACGTCTCTTTTATGACCCCCCCTGCTCTTTGCCTCTCTCTCTCATTAGAGGTGAATTTCTGGTCATTTAACTCTAAAGGGCTCAGGCTTTTAAAGTTTGCCCTAATCCTCCTCTCTCCTCCCCCGTCCGAGATCTACAGACAGCAGACACCTAACTGGCATGTAATGGCCTTTCTCTCGATTTTATTCACTTCTTCCCTTATTTCATTTGATCCTTTTCATTCTTGAAGGGTTAATTATGTAATTGTGTGGCAGTAGTTGTCTCGGTGAGCGTCTCGTGCTGTCTCTAAAACACGTCCACGCAGCTCTCCTTGGTTTGCCATTCCTCAGAACCCATTCAGCTCAGCAACACCCACAGACCCCCCCCCCCCACACACACACACACACACACACACACACACACACACACACACACACACACACACACACACACACACACACACACAGAGCAGCAGCAATCTCTGTAAATGATTCAGTCAGTTTAATAATTTCACTTGAGAGAGACCTAGAGCCAAGTGCCCCCAGTTAGACTTCAGATTACTGTCTTTTCCATGCTGTCCAAAGCCCTAAACCCCCCCACCCAGGAGCCACAGGAGCTGTCAAACGCCACTGATAGCTCTCTCGCTCTCTCTCTCTCTGTCTCTCGCTCTCTCTTTCTCTCTCTCTCTCTCTCTCTGTCTCTCTCTCTCTCTGTCTTCTCTCTCTCTCTCTTTCTCTCTCTCTCTCTGTCTCTCTCTCTCTCTGTCTCTCTCTCTGTCTCTCGCTCTCTCTTTCTCTCTCTCGCTCTCTCTCTCTCTCTCTCTCTCTGTCTCTCTCTCTCTCTCTGTCTCTCTCTCTCTCTTGCTCTCTCTCTCTCTCACTCTCTCTCTCTCTCTCTCTCGCCTCTCTCTCTCTCTCTCTCTCGCTCTTTCTCTCTCTCGCTCTCTCTCTCTCTCTCTGTCTCTCGCTCTCTCTTTCTCTCTCTCTCTCTCTCTCTCTCTGTCTCTCTCTCTGTCTCTCGCTCTCTCTTTCTCTCTCTCACTCTCTCTCTGTCTCTCTCTCTCTCTCTCTCTCTCTCTCTCTCTCTCTCTCTCTCTCTCTGTCTCTCTCTCTGTCTCTCTCTCTCTCTCTCTCTCTCTGTCTCTCTCTCTCTCTCTCTCTCTCTCTCTGTGGCATGTGCGCACACACACAGACTTGCTAGCAAGGTTCTATTTTGTGGTACCAGGGGACAGTAGATGATGAAATGAAATGCAAGCCTAAATCATGAATGGCAGGTCCAGAATGAGTGTATTAAAACGAAAAGGAAAAAAAACGGAATAAAATGTCTAATTCACAGAAGAAGAATTAAAAATGAAAGGATGAAATAAGGGAACACACCATTTCCATTACCTGCATCGTCTGGCTCTTCATCGTAGTCTTCATCATCACCAGATGAGAGAGAATCTGAAAGAGAGAGTGTGAGAGAGCGAGAGAGAGACAGAACATGGGATAGTTACAGAGACAGAGAGAAGGAGAGTTAGTGACAGAGAGAGAGAGAGAGAGAGAGAGAGAGAGAGAGAGAGAGAGAGAGAGAGAGAGAGTGGATTACAGTGATTTTTTTCACACAACAATGAAACTATTCATAATCCACTGAATGCTGAATGGGGAAAGTGAACTGATAAGTAATCACAACCAATTACTGCATACACAAACACCAAAGTACTCACAGCCCCCCCCACACCCACCCACACACACACACACACACACACACACACACACAGTGCACAGAGCGGTTAATGGCTGGCAGATGTAAGCAGGCACTCAGTAAGCAAAAGGTCCACAAGATTTCTGACAACAGCTGTATTATTACACACCCGTACACACACACATGCACACACACACACACACACACACACACACACACACACGCACACACCCACCCACCCACACACACACACACACACACACACACAAACACTCCTGTATGGTAGTTCTAAATGAACCCATTGAGAGAGAGGTAAGAATAACATGACCCTGAAAAAAGAGATCCATTTTGCTGTTCCTCAATAGACACACAGGTAGCAGCTTAAAACACTTTACCTACATTCATGCACCCCCCCACTCCCACATACACTTTAGCACACATTGTCCTCCTCGGCCCCTAATCTGCGTTTAGCTTGTGCTAAACCCACACTCATCTCATGAGGTCTCGGCAGTACCATGCCAAAGCCCTCTAGTCTCTCAGTGCCCAGCTCAGACACACACACACACACACACACACACACACACACACACTCAGACATACACTCACGTCACCACGGCTGCCTGCCTGTACTGGGCTTTATCAAAGACTATGGGTGCATGTGCAGATGGAGGCTTTGTTGCATGCCAGGATTTGCGTGTGTGTGTGTGTGTGTGTGTGTGTGTGTGTGTGTGTGTGTGTGTGTGTGTGTGTGTGTGTGTGCATGCGCGTGCGCGTGCGTGCTGTTCTACTGCTACTAGTGATGAGATGTTTTACAGTGCTTGTCTTATCATCCCCTTTTGAAGTACTCGGAGTGTGTGTGTGTGTGCGGCAGGCGTTCGATGTATGGTTTTCATTGAGTGTGCTGTTGTGTGCGCATCTGCAGTGCTGGCAGGAGATGCGTGCGCTTAGGTGGGCAGGACAGGATATTGCTGTCTTTTGCGGCCGTTTTATCAATGCAAGATAATTGGCTGAGAGTGTGTAACTGTTTCTTTCTCTCTGCACTGACAGGGGGCTGCATCTGGACCCGTGCCGAACACGTGGGCAAGAGAAAGAAAAACTCTCTCTTCATTCTCTCTCTCTGTCTCTCCCTCCATCTGGTTTAAATGATGAGGTGATTCCAGACAACTGCTGTCTAATTAGTCGTCAATGAGCAACTCAGCTGGTGTCCCTGAGTCCCTACAGTTACAGGACCTTGGTCTAACCCCAGCTACCGTGGACATCAGCACACACTTGTGCGCACGCTGGTGTGCACACCCTCGTGTGCCCACCCTCGTGCGCGCAAGCTTGTGCACATCTGAGCATTCCAGAATGCCTAATTGGAGTAAGAGTGAGTTTATTTTCTTTGAGTTAATGATATTTTGTCCTGGGAGCATAAGTGTCTTTTGCTTCGGTGTGTGTGTGGGGCTGTGAGTGCAGTAACGTACACAGAAAACTGGACTGGAGGATTTGCGTTCTCTTGAACAGGAAATGCATGGAAGGCTGGTTGCTGCAAATATAGTGCAACGCCACCCCCTTTCTCGGTGTGCCTGCCTGTCTTGCTGTCTGTCTGCCCCCCCCTCTCTCTGCAGATGGTGTTCAGGTGCTTTAGGTTGAGTCTACAGCACCTCTTCGAGGACACTCTGCATGAATGGGTCTGTGTGTGCGTCCTGCTCCTGGTGTTTTAGGATGTTGCAATATAGGATTACCTGGAGGAATAGTTGGCAGGATAATTTCATAAGAAGGGTGTGAGGTGAATTTTGATTGGCCAGAAGCCACTACTGACACACTTGCACACAAACGCAGACATTCACACATTCACGCCGGCGCATAAATCTTTCAACACATAACGAGCCTATACACGATCTACAAGGTCTAATTGTGAGAAAACAACAATTCTCAACTCCCAACATATTGCAGCTGAAGGAGGTGGGGGAGATGAGAGAGAGAGAGTTGTGATGAAGATGGGCGGGGCTTGGATGTACCGACCCGTGACCCTGACAGTGTAGTTGCTGAGCAGCGTTTTGCTGTGGGCGTCTCTGCAGGAGTAGACACCCGAGTCCTCATAGGAGACGTTGATGATGTGCAGCACCCTCTGGCCCAGTCGCGTGCGGTTGCTGGGCAACACGTCGCCGCCGTCCTTCTGCCACACGACGGGCAGCAGGAAGTGATGCGGCGTGCAGGGGAGGTCCAGCGTCTCTCCCGGCACCACCGCCGAATCCTCCAGGAAAACCTCGGACTCGGACTCGGCCTCGCTCGACGGCCAGTCTGAGAGAGAGAGAGAGAGAGAGAGAGAGAGAGAGAGAGAGAGAGAGAGAGAGAGAGAGAGAGAGAGAGAGACATTTAGCCAGACAGACATGCAGAGAGACAGGGAGAGATCCAGACAGAGACAGAGAAGCAATTAGAAAGAGAGAGAGAGAGAGAGAGAGAGAGAGAGAGAGAGAGAGAGAGAGAGGTGGAAAGATAAGGTGAAGACAGAACGAATATTTCGTACAGTACAGGTCTGGGAGAGAAGGGAACCTTTCAGTGGCATGAACATGCCAACACAGTGCAGGAAAAGTAAACAGACAAACATGTTTACCAGTCACCTTGCCGATTGCCACGGAGACCCTACTGAGCCAGAGGAAGAGGTGTGAAACGCTAGCACATTCTGAAATGAGAACTCCCCTGGCCTGATTCCCTTTACCCTCCACGACACCACAGTCCTCTGTCAGCCTCTGTCCTCAAGATGGAGGGACACTAGTCCTGTCTGCAGTAGAGGAATATTTTCTCTTGTGTGATGAGTGGAAAGGGAGCGTTCACACACGACCCTCAGACGAGACTAAGCTTGAGTGGAATACTGAGTCGAATGCATGAATTATAGATCAGCCATGTGCCCCCCCCCCACCCACACACACACACAAACGTGTGCTCACACTCTCACACACACTCTCACACACACTGACACACACACTAACATGTAGGCATGTATGCATGCACACAACATGCAAAACAGCTGCGTGTAACTGCGTTAAGAGTTGAGAGGAAAAGCATGTGAACGAAGTCTGGCACTTTATTGACAGATTATACTTACAGTGTTCAGTCTTACATGAGTGTGTGTGCGTGTGTGTGCTTCTGAGGAGTCAAAAATCAGCCAAATGTGCAAGGGAAGATAATGAATAAATCTCCTACATGGCTAGCGCTTGGCAGTGGCGGGTGGAGGGGTGGA
>NC_137508.1:10942500-10947500 GCF_041902795.1 Electrophorus electricus | reverse complement strand
TCTCTAAAGAAAACACACACTCCCCTTAAACACAGCAGCCTCTGTGGGTGTTTCTGTGTGTGTCTGGGAGCGTGCCCACGAGATCGCGCTTTGCCACATAGAAAGTTTACATTAGTTGCAATAAAAGGAATGCAAAGTAGTCTAAATGTGAGCATGCGCAACTGTGCGCATGCACACACACAGACATGAACTGCATGATATTGTGCCCTGCTGTGGGTTTCTGCTTTGAGTATATGTGAGCTCTGTGTTGTCTTAAACTTTAACTTCTTGTTATTGTAGAATAGCCTTGACTTTCACGCACACACACACACAAAGTTTTTTTTTTAACTGGTGGCATTTATCTAGGCGTTCACAGACTCATATGTGGACGCACAGACACACACACACACACACACACACACGCACTCAGTCTCCCGAGGATGGCGCGGCCCTGTTTTTCTTTCTCCTGATGAGTAGAGCCTCATTTCTTGGTCAGCACATACTGAGGAGAGATCTAGTGGTGAGGGAGTGGGCATACAAACAGACTAGTGTGTGTGTGTGTGTGTGTGTGTGTGTGCGCACGTGCGTGTAGGGTAGTGCGCTGAGCAGCCCTGTGTTTATCTCTGCACGGCTGAGCACGAGTGGGCTCAGTGCTGCAGAGTGATAGTGTATCGGGTCAGGGCTGTTTGCTGAGCGCGTATGTTTGTGGAGTCTATCCCCATCGTGTGTGTGTCGTGGCGTGTGTTTGGCTGACGTGTGTGTGTGTGATCCTGGCCTGGGTTCTGGGACTCTCGCCGTATCTTACAGTAGAGCTGACGCAGCGTTCGCTCTGGCCCAGAAATCCCTGTGCTCACGGTCTTCTCCTTCATCTACTCCAGAAATCCGGTGCCCACATAAAGGCGTAGGCTGGCGCGCCTTGGCGAGGAGAGGGCAGGGCCCAGGCTGGATCCGATCCGCGACGATCGCGCGGTAGCGGACTCGCGCGGCCGCGAGACAGTGACGGAACGCCACTGCTTTGCCGGAGTCTAAACACAGAGGGAGCGTGGCGAGGCCAGGCAGGCCATTATGGCTGATTAACGGCGGCGCGTATCCATCGTGTGACGCTCCGACCCCGGCTCCCAACACGCCTTATTTATTCAAAGGATTTACTAGGAATTTGATTCGGCATCTACCGAAAGACGACTTTTACCAGCCGGGCCTGTATATGAATACGCCGGCTGCCACGTTCTGTTTTAGCGGCTGCTCCGGTTCTCTCCGCTGCAGTGTGAACCAAACAGAAAGGCGCCTGGCAGCTCCCACTGAGCTTAAACAGGCCGGCGCTGCAGCCTGGACAGCTATGCTGGCCTCCCTGGCACTGGGGAATGTTTGTGCGTCTGTGTAGCTGTGACTATTCTGCTGTAATATCTGAAGTGCTTAAAATATAGATACAGAATTCAGCTGCTCAGGTATGGACACTCAACGTCCTGTGATAGCTGAGCTGTTTTGTTTTTTTTTGTTTGTTTTTTAGGAGAGGCTCTTTAAATGAAACTCCGTCACATGCGAGTCACATCTCACATTAAAAAAAATATCCTTAAGATGTAATAATTATCCAGCCAAGTGAACAGCCTTGTCACACCAGGTCTGCCATTTAACACAAGGATTATGAGAAAAAGACAATAATACCGAGAGAAAGAGAGATAGAGAGAATGAAAGAATGTGTGTGTGTGTGTGTGTGTGTGTGTGAGAGAGAGAGAGAGAGAGAGAGCGGGAGAGAGAGAGAGAGAGCGGGAGAGAGAGCAGGTAAATCCTGAGTTGTCTGTAGTAAAGTCTGAGGTAATCTTTCTAAGAATACTCACTCTCTACTGCGGCTCTCTGGAAGCACTGTGACCGCGATCACTGATCACGCTGAAGACACTGATCAAACTGTTCAGGCATGTTTACCGTTTCCTAGAGCTACACGGAAAAAAAAAAAAAAAAAAAAAGATTTACTTCAAAAAAGCACCACGCCCATCAGTGCGTCTGAGGATCATCTGTGAACAAAGATGCTAGTTCTGAAATCCGCTGTGTGGACCCTGAAACGCTCCATGCTTTTGAAGCCCACCAAGCAGACCCTTCATCTGTGGCTACAGTCCTCACAAAATGAAAATCCACTGAAAAGGACGAATGTAAGCGAGAGAGATAGATAGATAGAGAGAGAGAGAGAGAGAGAGAGAGAGAGAGAGAGAGAGAGAGAGAGAGAGAGAGAGCGCGAATGATGGGTGGGGTCTGATGGCACGGTGATGACTGCCGTACAGTTCACAGTCTGAACTCCTCTTGAAGGCTCCATAGAGTGGCCTCATACTGAGCTCAGCTAAGACCTGGGAGAAGACTGCGTGTAGAAACGCAACCACAGCTATCTGCTAAGACCGGCGGAGGAAGGTCTCGTTTAGCCTCCGAAAACTGGCACCTTTGTAAAGAGTTCTTCATATCAAGACTTGTTTTTCGAATGCAGAATAATGGCAATGACATATGGAGAAAGTTGTACCTAAGCTTAAACTGTGGTCTGAATACAACCTACAGAGCCTCTCCTGTTAAGACTCCGTCCAATGATGTAATTTAACCCAAGACTAGGGCTAAATCAGGAAACTGTAAAATGCTCCAATTGCCTTTAATGGCCAATGCCCAAATACTAAAGAATACAAATGGTGAATGCCTAAATACTAAAGTATACTCATTCATAAATTCATGTGGAGGTGTGCTGTAATGATTGTTTGACTAGGTAAAATAATATGAATTATTCGTTTATTTATTAGCCAAGCAGTTCTTAAAAGTCTGAGAAAACGGACAAACTAATTGTTTTCAGTAGAGAAAGCCCATAAAGTAACATATATGGCATATGAGAGAGAGAGAGGGACACTTCGGAGCTGCCTAATGATCCCCGGTAGCCGCGTTAACACCTCGGGAGACGTTAACTCACTCTGATGTGCATAATTGGTTTCGTATGTCCAGCGCAGGGCAGAAATGGACACAGAACGGCTCTGCTACGTTTAGTGTGACAAAAATACACCAGACCTCTCCAGTGACCTCGGAGGAAACGCGTGGTTGCGTAAAGGCACTTTTTAATCGCCACAGAACAGCTGCAGTCTCTCCTATGACAGGGACAACAGAGAACAATAGCGAAAGATCCGCTATTATTTGTGAACTTCGTGGTCCGATAGAACCCCCCCAAATGAGTTAGACCTGAGCTATCGTTAAAACACAGCGTCCGGTAACACCTGAAGTCATAGTTTCTCGCACACGAAACTGACGTTTGTTCGGGTTTCGGTGCGTAATTCGCAGAGAAAAAAAATAAAAATAAAAAAATAAATAAATATATATATTCGTGGAACATGCAAATAGACAAAGCAAATAGAAGCAAACATTGTAGGACGGCTGCTACACAGGTGCGGCTCCGTCTCTTCTCCCTGACAGGCTACGGGACACGCCTGCGCGAGCAGTCTCCGAGCACGAGGCACCGCGCGCACGGGGCAACACCTGTCCGACTGGAACCGGTACTGGCGCAGACCGCGCGTGTACTGAGAGACGTGACGGGCGCTTGGTCCGTCTTTACTTGCATTATCAATGTTTCATTCCATTTGTCTTTGGCTAAATCTCCAGTGGAGCGCTGTGACTAAAACTCAACAGACCTGTCTGGGGTTAGAACAAGGAAATCGCTAAAAAGGCATAGGTGCGCTACTGACACTTATACCGTCCCCGAGCAATAATAATAGCAGCAACAATAATAATAATAATAATTACCCGTGCTGTCGGTAATCCTTTTCACAGTTAGTAGAAATCACAATAAATTGTTTATCTGAAATCAAACAGATTAGTCCAATTGGTCCGTTAAAATGAAACGAGACTGGATATATTCAGTCGTTCCTGCCGGGGCAATCCAAAAAAACTTCAGTTTCCAAACCCCAAAGCTCCTTGTTCCGTGTCGGAAACCTTGCCCTGTCTGGCGTGCAGTCAGTCGACCGTTTGCGTTGAAAAGAAAGCCTCATTTACTGCATTTAATCCCTAGCTGATCAACGCGTCCTCCTCATCGGCAGAAGACCTCGAATTTCACCGAGCTGCCTTTCCCGGGCTGAGCTCCAGGCGAACTCTCCGGAGGGATGAGCGCCCTGGCCTCTGCGTCCTTGGTGCACAACCGCTCCGCCGCGCCGCTGGCTCGCCTGTGAAGCGCGAGGCGCTGCTCGCTTGCCTTTGGTGCTGCGTGAAAGCTTGGCTCGCAGCCTCCCACTAACAATTTGGAGCTCCGAACTCTGGAGAGAGAGAGAGAGAGAGAGAGAGAGAGAGAGAGAGAGAGAGAGAGAGAGAGAGAGAGAGAGAGAGAGAGAGAGAGAGGGAGGGTGGGGTGGGGGGAAGCCAGGATCGGATTTCAAACCGAGTCCCTGCTGCGACTTCTGCGTTCACCGCCTGCTGCCCCCCTCGCGAGCTCAGGGCATAGAAAGAGAAATGTAGCGAGTCGAGGTGGAGCTGCAGGCGCCTCCCACGAGCCCAAATATTCAATCAACTTCTCACTTCGGTGTTCGTTCACTGTCAAATTAGCTGCGCTCAGCGATGCGCAACCGCGATATACACTGCAGAGTGTCAGCAGAAACGCAGTTAAATACAGCGTAGCAGTCTCTGTCTATATAGTTTTAAATATAGTGAGTTCATTGGCATTGAAAACGTAACCACAGGTAGGTGTATAACAGATAGGTGTATAACAGACGAACCCAACTTATCTTTTGAAAGAGATAACGACATATGCAGGGAAATACACGTACGTGCAGCTATATGGACTATAAAGGCAGTACTGTGGAAATGTGCCCGTGTGTCGGTGCAGATGGTCAGCGCGCTAAGTGAACCTCATCTCCAGTAATAATGTTAAAGCGCAGTATTGGGTTTTTATTGGGTTATTTCAGCAACCGCGGAGAAACAAACTACCCCCCATCTTGGAAAAACAGCCCCATCTCTCTAGCATTTCAGTATTCAGTATAAACATTTTGGTTTTAAACCATAAACCAATAAACATTTAA
>NC_137508.1:10930000-10937500 GCF_041902795.1 Electrophorus electricus | reverse complement strand
CGGGGCCGCCGCTGATCCGTATCCAAACACAGCACCGCCGAGCCCTGAGCCGCGAGGCATCCCTGGAATTCCTCACCCCTCCTTCCCGCCCCCTCTGGCCGAAATCCCTGCTCCATCTTTCCCTAATCTCCCAGAATTAACGCCACATTCAGGGTTGATGAGGATTTAATACGGGCCTCTGGAGCGTCGGGTTGCTATGATGTGGACAGCACGCTATGTCTCTCCCCAGTGTTTGGAGCTCAGTGACCCATGCGCCATTAGAGCCAGTTTATCAGGGAGTGCTGCACAGAGGCTGGATGGCTGCAGAGCACTGAACTGATCTCAGACCTGCTGTACGACATTCGCCCCTTCTCGTTTAGGTATAGACGAGCGAAGGCCCTGACCGATCCTTGCTGCGGCCCGGAGAGCCCAGCATCTCCAGCATTCTGCAAACATCCAAAGGTCCTTCATTATGTGATGCATGAACTCACAGTAATCTCCCATTTCTCACACAGTGTGTCCATTGGTAATATTAGGCTCAGGTATATGCTTGCCATTGTTGTTTATGGGTACAAACTGTAAACAGTCACCCTCTGTATGTGTGTTTGTGTGTGTGCGCGCGTGCGTGTGCATGTGGTTCTGTTCTGCTAACACAGAGTAGCAAGCTTCATAAAAAGTGTAGTCTTAATAAACCCGAGGGCCAGAACACTGTTTTCAGCCTAGTTTGGAATCGCCTGGCTCCACAGTAAAGCTAATGAGCAAGTGAGCTAAAGAGCTATGAGTCACAAGAGCAAACAAAGAAACACCCTCAGCTGTCCACACACACACACACACACACACACACACACACACACACACACACACACACACACACACACACACACACACACACACACACACACACTGATACACACGCGCACACATGCATGCACACGCAAACAGGGCAGGGAACAAATACAGGGGTCCTGTTAGTACCCAGAGCAGAGCGTCAGTGTGGAGTTTACTGAGGGATTTGGGAGTAAATCTGCTCCTACATTCCTATTGAGATTCAAACTGAGCCATGTGAGAGAGCTGGATTACTGCTGTGACGAGAAAGACACCACTGTACGCTCACTGAGCGGCTCAGGGGCCTGGGACAAACCACTGCTGGGGGGGTGGGGGGGTTGGCTCTCTATAATGTCTTCACTGTGGGGCGTAGTCTGTTTTTATCAAACCAGCAGTATTATCTAATCAAGGGACTGAAAAGATATCTTACTTAAACAGACAGAGCATGTGAGCATGCTGTTGTGTGTATGCAAGTGTGTGTGTGTGTGTGTGTGTGTGTGTGTGTGTTTGTGTTGGCACTGTGCCCCCATCACAGAGTGCACTGAGCTTAGAGTTTATTAAATAAAGGTGTGGGCGGAGGGCATTATTATTAAGATGAATGGCCATTGGGAGAAAGCTCACAGAGATCCATAAAAGTAGAGCATGTATTTTAACATTGACGGCATGTATCTAACGTTTTGTTTAGGAAAACAGTGTTGTTGTTTTTTTGTTTGTTTGTTTTTATTCTGCTTTTTCAGGGGGCACCGAAGAAGACGCCAGTTTTCTGGAGCAAACAATGAACACCAAGGAGCCACTCCAGGAGACCAGTGACATCACACTTTTTTTTCCTTTTATCCTTTTTTTTTTTTTTTAAATATTTCATAACCCTTTAATGTTATTTCACTTCTGTCTGGTATCCAGTTCTGAAATATTTTCTTCCATCCTATAATGAGCGCATCAATATCATTTGGTTTCGACATCACCCCACCAGCTTGCCCACATCTGCTCGCGGGGAGCTCCTCCGAGCACATAACATCACTCAGCAGGGCCGCTCGGCAAGGCTGCGCGCTCGCGCCTAACGAGGTGCCGCGACGGGAACGTTTAACCGGCCGTTAACGTCCAACAGTCTGCGGAGTACTGCACGCAGATCGTCAAAGGTGCCGTTATAATTAGCGTGGAATTGGTGGATGCATGTAAAGGATGAATAGCTGTATAAATAAATGAAAAGGGCAGGAGCCCGGCTCGGGTTGATTCGCTAAGATAAATGGGCAGGCCCTCTTGGAGGAGGAGGCTCGCATTGATCTGCCGTTTCCCGGCGTGGCAGCCAGCTGCAACCTTGCTTCGAGCCCAGCCACCCAGAGATTTATGCGCACGCCCAGGGTTCTGCTACCCTACCCAGACCCATTACTTTATATAGGAAACTCATTTGCAGAAGTGTAGGTTGTTGTTGTTGTTTTTCAAAATGTTTTATTAAAATATATCGTGCGTTCACTCTTGGACTTAAATTCGCTCCCTCCGAGAAGTTGCCTTAGATGCGAAGTGCGATTTGAGAAAGTCCTGTACTTATTTGTGCACGCACATTTCCCTTTCAAAGAGACAAAATAAATAAACCAGCAGCCCTTTGCAAAACCCAGGCAGGTAGGAAGTTGTGTTCTTGCGCACCGTTACGGTTAACGTACACCCACACGTGTACATACCTCGGAATACTCCGACTACTAGGCTGCTTCAACTGCCGGGCCGGTGGCAATCCATATCACCACTGCCACTGGGGATAGATATGCCCTTCCTGCTGGGTTTGTACGGTCAGCCCAATCACTTATTTCAAATGATCGATGGGAGCAGTTGAATAAGCCACTCACCCATAACAGCACATCATAAAACAGAGCCAACAGATCTATACAAACACTAATGCTATAATAAAGCAGTCACCAAGACAGCACACAGACTAGCAGCTGGTATTCAGGAGCCCGCACTAACATTAAACATTAAACATTGGTGAATTATTATATTAATATTGACTGAACTTAGTCAAAAGGTTGAACATTTTTAATGAAGCATTTGAAGAATGGAAAATCTCTATTAGAAACAGCCTTGCCATTCTGTGACTGTGTTAAATAAGTTTGATCTGAGACTGTAATGTTACTAGTTGCTGGTCTAGAACAATATCTGCACAAGGGGAGAGAATGTTGCACACACCTGCACAGTGTACCAGTATGTGGAGTCTTCCTGACAACCCGATCGCATATTTCCAGCACATGTCCATATGGCTGTATAATACGTAGTGTCTGTGAGAGTGGCCTGCCTCTACTGCTGGAAAACCAAAGACCAGCGAGAGATGCTGGAAACCTGTAACCTTTCATTCCAGTTTGGCTCACAATTAAGCATTATTGTGGATATTTACACACAAGGATTCTCAATGTGCACTGATGTATGCACACACACGCACACACACACACGCATGCACACGCACATGCACGCACACACACGTGTACGCGCACACGCACATGCATTCATACAAACACACACACACACATGCATTCACACACACGCATTCATACACACACACACACACACACATGCATTCACACACAAACACACACACACATGCACACACACACATGTATTCACACACACACACACACACACACACACACACACTTTTATGACACAACAGATGAAAGCCAATGTTCAGGCTCTTCCTGGCTCTATATTTAGCTGTTGAATTTTTTTTCAGTTGAAACCCCACTGATCAGACCAACATCAAAAAGAGAGATAGGGAAAGACAGAGACAGAGAGAGAGAGAGAGAGAGAGAGAGAGAGAGAGAGAGAGAGAGAGAGAGAGAGAGAGAGAGCGAGAGATGTCTGATAGGGCAGGAATCAGCTGCAGCAGCTGTGCGAGGGGGACTTGGAGAGATGGCATTAGATGAAAAGGCTGCTGAGAAGTGAGAGGCCGAGCACTCCTTCTCATGCTCTAATGAGAGCGGTTCCTTCACACGCCTTCATTCAGCCAGCGTCCACTTACCCGCTCCTTCAGCGCGCTCTCCAGCCTACGACCTGGGCGGCTCGGGACGGGGACGGGGCGGGCGGAGGAGAGGAGTCCTCAGGAACAGATAAACTCTTCACCATTGTCTGTTTCCCTTTGTTTAGCTCGGTAATCTCCGGGACTGAAAGGCTCGTTTGAAACGGAGCTGACTGGAGAATGGGGGCCGCGTCAGGTCCACAGCGTCGCATGGCGCTCGCACAACCGCCCGCACACACTCAGAAAGCTCCTTAGACACATCCTGACAACCTTCAGCATCTTGAAGGGTGGAAACTGTCTCTGTCATTCAAGGTGCGCTCAAACCCGTTCAGGTGTATCTTTGCGTGCGTGCGTGCGTGTGTGTGTGTGTGATTGCGTGTGTCTGTCATACCGTGGCAACTTCATCTGAGCTCACCCGTGTCACTAAGCTCATCTGCTGATAGTGTTCAATGAATCAAACGAGTGTTTCAGCCCTCCCCCTAACCCCTAACCCCATCACCAAGCGGGGGGGCAGACAGGCTTAGCTTCAAATAAATTCTGTCAAGCAGAAATGGGTGGGTGGTTGACAACCAAGAAACCCCAGGCCCGGATCTGTCTCTCTCTCTCTCTCTCTCTCTCTCTCTCTCTCTCTCTCTCTCTCTCTCTCTCTCTCTCTCGCTCTCTCTCTCTTTCTGTTCAACAATAGCAGGAGACACAAAGACCAGAGGCCTCAGGAGCATGGGACTATACAGAGGATTTACAGCCTTTGTTGGCAAAACACAAATTACACATATCTCCTCTCTCTCTCTCTCTCTCTCTCTCTGTTTGTCCCTCTCTTTCTCTAAGACACTCACACTCGCTAGTCATGTACCCCCCCCCCCCCCCCCTTCCCACAGAAGTGTATGAGAGAAAGATGAAGACAGAGAGTGCTTGTGTGGGGCAAAGTGCACTTGGGCTGTGGCAAGTGATGTAACTCAACGGTAATAAAAAATCCTACTTAAAATATTAATGGATAATATATTTTATTTTTCAAACTGTTCACGGGATCAGTACACACACACACACACACACTGCTGTCATTTTTCACATAACAGAACACAAACTGCTTGTAGACAGAGGGTAGTGGCTACATTCGGCCGGATGTACGCCTGGCCGGATCTGGGTCCAGTGAGGGGTAAATGTATACGCTGAAGAGAGAAACGAGCCCACTGCCTGTCACCACACTTCATCCTCCTGAGTGACGTTCTCTGTCACACCACCCTCTCCTTCAGGGGACCCTGTGACTTCATAACACCACAGGAGTCAAAGATTCTTCTTCTGCTCAAAGAATGGGGGTCATCTGATATGAAAATTAGTATAAGTCTGAAGTTTAAAACAGCCTGTTTTAACACTAAAATTCACAAGCATTTCAGGCTCTTGCATTCTCTCTCTCTGTCTCTCTCTCACACACACACACACACACACACACACACACACACACACACACGCACACCGCACACATACAACCATAACCACACAGAAGGGTTGTGTGATTCCATTTGCAAACCTTTCACCTCTGTGCCAACTTGTGAGAATGCTGGGGGTTGCCAGATTGTCTAGAGCTGTGTTTTCCCTCCTGGTTTTGGGCACTAGCTGCTCTTTACAGAATATGCTGGCTGATGAAGACCAGGTGTGTGTATAATGCTAAAAGAAAAAATGAGTGTGTGAGGCAGAGACAGGGAAAGGTGGTTTGTGTGTGTGTGTGTGTGTGTGAGAGAGAGAGAGACACACACGCACGCACACACACACACACACACACACACACACACACACACTCACGCGCGTCCTTTCATGTTTGCTATTTTGATAACTTTCAAGCTGTATCAAACTTTTGTAAAGAGCTTCTTAACTTTAGCATTTGTTTAAACTTTGCCAGGATTTATAATTTGTTCCCATTTTTCCAGTTCTGCTTATCTATTTGTCATTTACGCAACCAGTATATTTCTCTCTTTTCTTTCATGATCTCAGTCTCTCTCTCTGAGTGGATCTCAATTAAGAAATCTTTCTGTCAGTGGTGTTATGCGTAATCCTAACTTGCTAACAAACATGCCAAAAGTTATTGAAATGTGTTCCAAACACTACTACACCTCTCTCTCTCGCTCTCTCTTTCAATCACTTACTCTCTCTCCCCTCTGAGTCTGTTACTATGTCTGTGTGTGGTCAGAGCAGTATGAGTGTGTGGTAAAGGGTTCTGAAGCGTGTTGTACTCACACAGCTATATGTGACTCCTGCACCTCTACACTGAACCCAGCATGTGCTTTCAGGAGAACTGGAACAGCGTGTCAAAGCTGTGTAAACAAACACCTCGCTTTTAATAGAGCATCTCCTGAATTACAGGTAATAAGCAACCCACAGTACAAACTTTGACTGCAAATCGCACAAACATACACACAGATGCACGCATGCATCACCACACACAGCGATACATACTGGTACACAAAACATTCTGCCAGCATCAGGAAACATCATCTTAATGAGGGAAAAAGCTCTACACACTATTTTATCTATAAAGTTTACATTAGTTTGATCTGTAACGTATACATACTTTTGATCTGTAAATTCTCTTTTAAATATTCTCAGTCATAGAACAATTTGCCTCTGAAGCAGTTGGCTGATCATTTTTCTGTTGTCTTTGCAGCAGGTAAAGAAAGCCTAGCATTAGTGTGGGAGTGTGAGAGAGTGTGAGAGTGTGTGAGGAGCAGGCGGCCTATCAGAGCCACGTGAACGCTGACGTGTATGAAAGAGTGCGCGAAACGTCTGTCTGTATGTTCCAGAGTCTGCGCTTGTTTTGACAGGAGGTTCACATCTCAAAAGATCCATCTGAAAGAGTAACCCATGCCTGGGTGTGTGTGAGCGTGGATGCATTCGTGTGTGTTTGGGTGGGGGGGAGCTGTACGTGTATGTGGGTGAATGTATGTGTATCGCTGAAGCTCAAGACAAAAACAGCTGTGAATGGTTCAGTGTAAAACTCAAGCTATACTGCCCACCTCAACACACACACGCACACACACACACACACACACACACACACACACACACACACACACACATACGTAATGCTGCATTTTCTTTCATGAACCCTGTGTTAGAAATGCGCCATTCTCAGACCTAATCACCAAACAGCCTCTGCACTGGCACGAAACATCCCATGAATGAAGAATCTCCTCACCCTAGCCGGGCCTCCTAAACACTGTGCGGCCTCGCAGGAATTGTTGTAAACTAATTTCTTTCGTCTTCTTAAAATGAAAGGGAACTGAGACCCGTGTGCACTCTCAGATACGGGCATTTAAATTCAGCATAATTCACAGCTCCTTGTGTTTGTAAGCCAATGTCTCTCCCCTGCACAGAGGCCACATCACTCCTCTGATGGGAGGGATTCTTTTTTACAAGACATTTTCCAATTCCCACTCAGAAGAGAATAGAGTGGCTAGGCCCTCATTGAATTAAATATTAAATATCACAAATTGATTCCCAATAATAGAAAAAAAATGGCTGTAAGGAGAAATTCTCATTTTCAACAAATTTTCTGAAGCTTTACATATGGAGGATAGGACTATGTGTAAAGTGACAGAATGGGTTTGTGTGGAAAATGATATACAGCGTGAAAGGGCATGTAAACCACAACATGTCCACACTTGTGTATATACATTTGTACATTGCATAAGTGCTCCCACTGCCAC
>NC_137508.1:10902500-10927500 GCF_041902795.1 Electrophorus electricus | reverse complement strand
AGCATATGTGAGTGCTCCTATGAATGCATGTTTACACAGTCTGAGGACCTGCAGTAAACACAGACCCTGTGGCATTGCTGACCAATAAACACCTTCCACTAGAGATCAACTCTGAACACATTACCATGACCCCCCCCCCCCCACACACACACACACACACACATGCACATGCACGCATGCACACCAGCAGCATAAACCACATGCTGCATGTTTAGCTCAAGATGAACGTGACCAGTATCAACCTAACTGTGAAGGTGCTGGCGTGTACTGGTGATAAGTGAGACTGGATCAGGGAGGTGATTGCATGAAAGAATTACAGGGGGAGAAGCAGAGCAGCGTGTTTTACTAAATCAGACAAACACAACTGTGCCAGAATTCACCCCCACGCATCAGTACTATGAGGTATACATCAGCCAGAAATCCACCCACATTCCCTCTGGGATTTAGCATCCCTGTCCACATACTTGACATAGCATAGCCTGCCTTTGGGGTAGCTTGCTAAAATCTAAAATAGCCTTAAGCTTAACGGGTATAACAAATCAGCCAAGGCTCCATGACAACAAAACAAATGGAAGGCTGAATTTCACACCATTCTGGAGGACACGCGTGTGTGCAAGTTCTGTCAAAAGCGGTTCTTTAAGAATTTAATTTCTCTTCTTCGCTGAGACATGGTTGACACTTCATGACGCCTGACAGATGAGTTTGGGGGGCTGTTCCAACAGCCAAGTAAATACTTGAGTTATAACAAAAAATGAAAAACCAGCTGAAACAGAAAGAGCTCAAGTAAGTGAGATTAAAAACACATTGTATTTACACCTCCTCTTTAACTACTTGATTAGCTTTGACACTAAACTGTTCAGACAGGATTTTTTTTTTTTTACTGCATATTGCATATATATTAAAGAGATTTAAAGAAATAGCTGCACCAAAATGGGAAAACATATACATATAGTACACTGCATTTACTCACATATATATATATATATATCTTTGGGTTTCTGTAATGCAGGCACTGTTGTGTGATGAATGTTGAATCTGACCCAGTTCCTCAGTACCTACTGGCATTGAAACAGAGTATTGTATCAGCTGCAATGGCTGGAGTTCTGAGAAAGAGGGGGAGAGAGAGAGAGAGAGAGAGAGAGAGAGAGAGAGAGAGAGAGAGAGAGAGAGAGAGAGAGAGAGAGAGAGAGAGAGAGAGTAAGGGAGGAACAAGGAGAAAGATGGAAAGGAAAGAAAGCAACGGAATTTGAGCAGGACTGCGACAACGCGCGGGCGCGAATGGGCTGACCCAGACCTTGAACTGACCGCAGGCGTCAGATTGGCAGTGCTCGCTCTGTAATGACGGCAATTTATTTCAATTCAACGACCATGTTATTATTGTAAAAATCGTTAGTGTGGCGTCTGGCCGGTTAACACGCTATGCTAGGAAACCCCCCACCCCACCCCACCCCACCCCACCCCTCATCCAGAAGCAGTAATGAGGGCACTCACTGCCCAGTGTTAATCACGTCGGCCTTCTTTTGTTTACTTGTAATTCATATTAAATAATTCTTAACAACAGCAGCACACAATACACGCATTGTGGCATCGATAATTGCCATAGTCATCATAAATGGATTTGGAAACTGCTACGTTCTTTCGCTGGAAAAAAAAAAAGTTATTACGAAACATACATAAACGTGTTAATAGTTCTGAGTTTGTTTCCTGTAGCAACTAAAAAAGCAACTTTCTTGCCTGTTTGGCTTGTGTTTTGTGGCTTGAATAATGATTTGATTCATGGATACCAAAAGCAATATTTGCAGCACTAGTAGTGTGTGTGTCTTGCTTGACTTTTTCCAGCGATCCTATTCACTTTTATTTTTAATATGTCTGCCTGGCACCACAAACATGTCGCTCTCTCATAGAGCGATGGAGAGACATACGAGAGCAAAGAAAGGGTAGAAAACACGAACGAGTGTGGCTAGACGGTTTATAACGTGCAAAATGTCGCTTCAACCAATAATTGACTGTTGGAACGACTATTTCACGCAATCCTCCAAAATGAGATTTTCGTGTCCTCAGAAATAGTTCCTCCATACTGTGAACACCAAACACTACGTCTCGTCATGGGAAAAAAAACACAGGCAATAAGCAGGTAATAAGCAGTTAATAAGCAGCCATAGGCACACATTTAGAGTAAGCATTAACACTACTAACACCAGCAAAAATAACTAAACAACAGCAATACGGCCACAATTTTCCTTCTTTTGTGGCCATTTAAACTGTGCACGCCTACACTTGCACTAGCGACCAGCACGATGGGCGAGAATTCCATCCTGCTTACTGCGGGATATTAAAGGTAAGCGGTTACAGTAAGCATGGGCGACACCGGGACTACTGTACTTAAGGCAATCTGGCGTTAATAAGGGATAAGCACTGCTCAATAAAGCCTCACTCTGAGGGAGTCTGCAGCTGCTCCGCAAGAACCTGCGGGAAAGGCTGCAGATTGCTGTCAGGATGAGGTCCAGGACTCCAGGTCACGAGCTGGGAGCAGCGCAAAAACAAGCCGCAGAGAGCCCAGAGCGCGCCCAGACTCGCTGACGCAGCCGCTCATTTGCGGGGTCAGCGCAGTTAACAGCTGATCTCGTTCCCGGGAGCTCTAGACGGGGAAATGTCACTATTGCTGGGGCTGGTTTCATTGTTGCAGTAACAAAGGTCTTTGGACAACAGATGGAGTCGTCAGGGAAATTGACACATTAAGATGTCGCAAAATGCAATGGGGGGGGTTCTGACATGTTGGAATGGCGCTGGCAGAAGGACTGGATGGCTGAGTCTGCAGGACCGCCAGCCATATTTTGAAATTTCAACAATTTTTTTTACAATATAAAAGTCACTTATATTAATACTTACAAAGTGACAATTTATAATCTAGTCTTGGATGAATGCTATTAATGTTGTTATTAATATACCTTGAGAAACAGAGACTTAAATGCCAAAGAATAGGATATGAAAAAGTCCCATAATGCGCACAGTAGTATTATATGGCTGGATGTACACATCTTTGGAAAGCACATATTGCAAAGGCAAATGCAAGCAATTAAATAAGAGGTGTTGCAGTGACAAAAAGGAAAAGAATCAAACTTATTTCTATTTTCTCCTGCCCTGTGGTTTATGACTCACAACGTTCATATGCCATGACAACTACAAAAAAACCCCAACAAAACCCAACACATATTTACTTCATAGCACCATTATGAGAATTCAAACAATGAGGGAGAGGCAGCAATATTTCAGGAAATGGTAAATAATTAAAGAAGGTTTACAGTGTGTGTGTGTGTGTGTGTGTGTGTGTGTGTGTGTACTTATAGTGATAAAAAATATGTTTGTGTGTGTGAAAAAGAAAAAGGCAGACAGAAAGATCAAGAGGGAGAGACAAAATAGAGTTATAAAGAAAGAGAGATATATGTTAAGGGTATGTGTCAGCAGTGGAGATTTACAGAATAAATATTCTGTCTGTCTCTCTGAGGTAGTGCTGCGAATATGGAAAAAGCTGAACGTCTATAAAAGTGAGAAGTAATGGCCTCTGTTTTATGTCCATTAAAAAGCACCTAGCTAGCTAACACTTTAAACACCCCAGAACTGGTGCATTCTAGGAGATTAGCAAATAAAACAAAATGGGAGTAGCACACCTCATGAGGACCCCAGCACAAACACTTATTAACATACACATAAGATCGTACACACACACACGCACACACAACACAACACAACATACCAATAACCCCCCCCCCCCCCCCCACACACATACATACCAGTCCAGGTCTCTTTGCTTGGCACCCTGAGTGTCCAGCCCTGCTGAGCTCTGCTCAATTACACAACACAGGAGTCCGTGGGCCTGTGGGTTCCCTCCACCTCCCTGTCTGCTCTCCATGGCCCCTGGGCCGGAGGAGCTGGGAGTAACTGGAGAATCCTCTCATGAACGCCACAGTCTCCTAGACTAGCCACGCATGCCTCAGCACTTTGAAGGCAGGGGTGAGCTCATGTTGCACTCAGCACCCCCGTCACCAAGCGACTGGTTGGGGTAGTCCACGGACCACCACTTCCTTTGGGTCAGGCGCTGGCGTTCTGCAGTGAATACGCTCAGTGTCTCTTCTCTCAACTCACAGTCTGTTGCTCTTCTATCCCTTTAAAAAATTTTTAATGAGCTCATAAGATCCTGATGACATTAAACAGATTTATGCAGGCATTTAGTTATGGAGACGAGGCAATTAATGCCATTAAGTCTACTGTTTTTTTACCCTGATGGATTACTGATAGGGGATCAGAGAGGCATCTTAGGCTAATCCTGGTTTTGGCACTGTAAACCTGGTGTCAATAAAATGTGTGAAACTGAATTAATATCAGTCATTAGTCTTACATGGTTTTTCGCATATAACCCAATAGCTTAAGTGGTTTTCACGAGTAAGGAAGAATGCACACCTTAAGCAGTGTGCTGAGCAGTGGTTGCGTGTGGGTACACTCTCTGTGGATAGGCAATTACATTTGGAAGGGAAGTAAGACTGGATCCTTTACAGTTTTTCTGGTTGTTGTCATAAATGTAACTTTTAAATCCTAAATAATTACTTTAAAAAGAAAGAAAGGTTTCTCATAAGTAAAATATAGATTACATAAAGATAGAATTTATTATATAAAGTTATTTTAATGAAATGTAATAAATTTTTAATAAAATGTTTAATTGAAAAGCTTTTGTTACTCCAGTGGTGGATGGTTAGTGACAGAACAGAGATTGGAGGTCTGCAGAGACTGTCTGTATGGAGAGATGGAGAAACAGAGATGGGAGGGCTGGAGGAACAGTCACTGGAGGGCTGGAGGAACAGTCACCGGAGGGCTAGAGAAACAGTCACTGGAGGGCTGGAGGAACAGCCACTGGAGGGCTGGAGGAACAGTCACCGGAGGGCTGGAGAAACAGTCACTGGAGGGCTGGAGGAACAGCCACTGGAGGGCTGGAGGAACAACCACTGGATAGCTGGAGGTCTGCAGAGTTCAGACTGGAAGGCTGAAGGTCTTCAGGAACACTGCAGTCAGCACAGATCAACTCTGCACTTAAAGAATGAGCTGGAAATATACGCCTGACTGACTATGTAATGGTTGAGCGGCATGGTGTAGAAGTATTCATTATCTCACGCCATGAACAGAAAACTGCCTAATAACTGGCAAGGCACAAATAGCAGAAAACCACCAAGTAAAGCAGGTCAGCTCAGAGTTATAAAACTTTCTGAATGCAGATATATGTGCAGACTATATAGGCCTGGATGGCTACATATCATCTAAATAAAATATTTTGCTGTTCTTTCATTATAAGTAGCACAATGTGGCTTTGGGAAAGAATATAGTAGTGAATGCCTATAAAAACCAAAAGCCAGTGTTTGCGCTTTGTTCAGGGCATGCATGTTTTGAAACCCAGGTTTATAATATTTATTTAAAATGTGACACGTCTGGATTTTAGGCAAATATTTTTCAATTAATACTTTCTGAAAGAGTAATGTGAGCTTGAGGCAGTAACCAACCAAACCATTTTCAATTTTCAGTCTCAAAAAGAAAACGAAGGCTGTAACAGCGTCCAGAGCCAGGCAGAGCGCCACCCGCACCTCGGCCAGCCGCTCGGCTCGCTGCGGCGGTAAGTAGTTTTATAATATGCTGAGAGTCTTGTGAGGGAGTTTGTGTCAAAGGCACAAATATGACAGGCAGAGTAAATGCTTTAACACAAAACCACAAGAGAACTTTCTCTCTCTCCCTCCTTCCCTCTCACTCTCTTCCTCTCTCTCTCTCTCTCTCTCTCTCTCTCTCTCTCTCTCTCTCTCTCTCTCTCTCTCTCTCTCTCTCCCTCCTTCCCTCTCTTCCTCTCTCTCTTTCCCTCTCCCTCTGAACTTGCCTGGTAGGTTTTGCATGCCTTTTCTCTGACTGTATGAAACTGCAGAATTACAATTAATTAGTGGTCGGAAAAAAATAGAGACTGGATGGCTTCAAGTAAATTACATAGTAGACTTCCAGAGAAAGGGCCAGCCAGAGGAAAGAGGGGGACGTCTGGCATAAGAGAACACACACACACACACACACACACACACACACACACACACAATCTACATTTAGACTTCCTTTCCTGTGGTCCTGGCTCAAGCACAAACGGAGTCTCTCTCTCTCACACACACAAACACGCACACACACACACACACACACACACACACACACACACAAATTTAGTTGTATTCAAGGCCATATAGGGTGCACTTAACAAAGGGTGCAGGTAATACAGAACAAATTCCCCACATCACATTATGCCCCTGTATACTCACCAGAGCCGAGCACACTCCCTTCTCTGCCCTGGCACAGTTTTGCAGCTGAAGGTGGCGTTGTTCACTTGCACACTGGTTCATTATCTACGCTCTAGTTTTTTCTCTGGCTGTATAGGTTCCATCCCACTAAAACTCTGAGGTGCTTGTTCGGCCCTGAGCTGAGAAACGCACTGAGAAAGCAACACGCCAGCTCGACTGGCCTGCTGTCTCGCACCCTGGGCTCTGGGTCATGTTGTTTATTTTAACTGGAAACGTTTTTCTAACATTTTGATTAATGTAATGCCCTGAGTGCTGTGGCACCCACATCATACAGATAAGTACACACACGCACACACACACACACACACACACACACTAGACAGATAACTGCTTTCTCTCCCTGTCAGAGTGGAGCATTAAAGACAGCGCTTTGAAAGTGAGAGTTCTCTGCATGCACACACATACACACACACACACACACACAAATGAAGGCTTTGATTTTCCACTATGTGACTGCTGACCTCTAAATATTTACAGTGGTTGGCACAGGCAGTGACCAGTTGTGTGTGTGTGTGTGTGTGTGTGTGTGTGTGTGGTATGTGACACACTCACATACACATGTAACAGATCAATTCTGCACTAATTTCAGTCTGCACATAGATTACATGCAGAAATATTTCAGTATTTCTAACATGTTCTGCAAAGCTCTTTGCACAGGCTGTACTGTAAGACTTATTCATCTTCAGACCTCACTTGCTGTTTGGTGTTTTTTTCGCGTCCTACCAGAGCTGAATTGAAACAGAGTGTTTATTTCAGCAGCTAGCAGATTGAGTGCAGTGCTGGTGGCTGGCAGAGAGGAGGTCACGTACCCTGGCCCTGTTCAAACACTACACCAGCAGCTCCTCCAGTCAGTACTCATGCATAGCTTTGAGCTTATCAGATAGTTATTTCTTGTATATATGTGTGTGTGTGTGTGTGTGTGTGAGTGTGTATGTGTGTGTGTGTGTGTGTGTGTGTGTGTCTTTGCTGCTTGTTAAAGTTAATAGGCTTAAGCAGGAGTCCCTCCAATACAACAGCTGTAAATTACAAATTACATTGCACAGAAGCACTACACACACACATACACACACACACACACACACACACACACACACACACACACACACACACACACACACACACACACACAGTTTGTCCTTCTTAAACATGCACTCATTTGGTATATAATTTTACCCCAAAACACATACAAACACAATAACACACATAGTACGGAAGGGCCAATGTTGTACTTTATTGTATTGTATGTATGTGTGCGTGGCTTTGTGTGTGTTGGCATTCTGTTGGCTTCCAGTTTTGGAAGCTTTCCTGGAAGCATGGTATCCCAAGAGTGCCATAAATCCATGACATTTTTGTATGGAATGTTAGCACAGTTTGTTTGTGCAGACATGTGTATGTGTTTGTGTGTATGTGTGTGTTTCCTTTGATACTTTTCCATGCAGTCCTATTATATACAATCTGCTGACTCCATATGTACCGCCACTTACAGAGACTGAACCGTTGGCAGTTATGGGTTTGGTCAAATGAGATGATAACTTGACTCAAGCTTGACTGTTGTGTTTGATGCCACTGGCAGATGGATTTGCTTTGCGTTAATGTTCATATTTGCCAGTGGTCACATAAGGCTTAATGCTTAAACTAAGCCAGCATGAAGGGACTTGGTATCATTTAATCAGGGGAAGCATCACTCTTACTAAGGTCATATGCCCTGCAAACTGCACACATATCAAACATTTTCAGAATCATCTACTGATATATGCAAGCAACCAGAGGGTCACCACAGCACTTGTTTACAACAAATAATATAATAATAATGCTCACAAAATGATGGACCAAGTGCAAAATCCCTGGTTAGAAGACCACCCTCCTGCCAAAATATCAATTTAAATTCACAGTCAGGATTTTTTTACACTTTGGAAACATGCAAAATGACTGATGTTAACAAAAGTCCCAGTGAGAAGATTGGAGATCGGAATTCATATATTCACATAATTCATATATGAAGCGTGAACACGCAGAAATCAGATGTCTTCTTTCCACTGCCTGTTTAGCCAGCGTCGGAAAAGGAGTTACGCTCACGGACTGCTATCCATTCAAGCAAAAGGGAAAAGAATATAGCGTAGCAACAAAGGCTGCAATCATGGGGGAAATGCAAGCTTGAAATTGGTTAGCAGTAGAGCTGTTTGAAGTGTGGTCTGCTCTCTCTACAGCAGGCAGTTAGCTTCTGTAGTCTATAGCAGTGTGGGTTTAAGGAGACAGTCCTGAGCTGGCACTGTTCATGTAGACTAAGTCAGCTTAAAAAAAAACAAAAACAAAACATAAATTATGTTAGCCTAAATTTCAAGGGCCTTTCTCTGTAGGATTTGTATTCTTTATTCCTGTTTTTCTGATGATAGGCAATGAAAGAAATCTAAGTTCTACATTTGTTTTGTTTGGTATATCTTGAGCTGGGGGTGAAGGCATGCCATATGAATATGAGTGTTGGTGATTTTTCAAAAACCTAAAACAATGGTCATGTGCATTCATGCATCGATGAAATATTGGCAAATTCTCTTTCAGAAATATGGCTCAGAGTGACCCTTTAAAAATGCTATTTTATGCCTGGTGTTGGATAACGTGTTTTTACTCTTACAAGTAAATAAATAACCAGGAAAATTAATTTTGATTCACCAAACATGAGTGAATACAAACTTGTAGTTGGCATACTCCAACACAAGGTGTGCAATACCAAGTCCATGACCAAGGCCACTGGATCTATTCTACGGTGCCCTGACAACTGACATTGCTTTGTTTTCCTGATAGCTAGCTTCGTGCTGCCACATAATATGACTGTAATAAAACCAGAGCATCCTATTTAGTATTTCAGCCAAAACAACAACAACAACAAAGAAAAACTTACTTGTAGCAGCTGAAACCATTGAGTTAACCATGGAAACACGTTAACCATGGAGCTAACCATGGAAACACATACACTGCACAAAAAGATGAACCAAACATCAACTTCAGGACAAAAAGGATACCCCAACCCAACACTTGGATCAAGATGTCTGTCTGTGGCAACTGTGTACTATCCAGCACCGGGGGTCACTTGACCTTTTGTCGATCATATGCTAGTACAGGGTCCGTCAGCAGCGTTTGTGAGAACTAATGCCAGAGAATCAAACCACCTCATTAAGGGTGGAAACTGCCTAAAAATGTGTGTATTTGACACCGATATGCACATGACACATGGCTTTTCTCCAACCTGCCCCAAACTCATCCAGTTCCAGGGCTGTAAAGGACAGGAGACACCACTCATCCTCATTCCCTTCTCCCATGTCCCCAGTATCAGTCAAAGAGCGGAAGCTGTGTCCACAACAGTTGGCTAAATTCCTGACATAGACCCTCACAGCTTGTGTTACAAGCCACAGTAACTTGATTCCAGTTTTGTCACCCAGCTGTGCAATGTTGGTGCATGTAAGGTAGCATAAGTTTATGCATCCTATGTGTAACAGACGAGATTGCAGACTGGCTGAAGATAGAAGCTACAATGGGATAAAGAGATTGTAGAAAATATTTGTAGGAGGGAGTCGAGTAAGAGTCACTTGTAGCTGCGTAAGGAACAGATGCTTGTGCAGACCCAATCCCTGCCTTTCTCAAGAGTGCAGTCACACTCAGATGCCACTATAAAGATGACCAAATAAACGGCAACCTTTCCTAATAGCCCTCGAAACTGAAACTAGTCAACTTAAGTCACCCACCACCTTTACCATATGGTGGACCAGCATACAGTAATTCACCCACTTCAAAACTCGATCACCATTACCAAAAGCATTGAAAAAGTTGGCTGACATGATAAAAGACTTGGTCGAAGGAGATTAATCCAACATTTCTACCAAAAATCTGACATCAGGGACGGACTGGCCATCGGGAGTACCTACTGCTGAGTACCTGGGGGTACCTGCCGCTGAGTACCCGGGAGTACCTGTCGCTGAGTACCCGAGAGTACCTGCCGCTGAGAGAGCTAAAAATAGAGCCCAATTTAAGCATTCTAATGCTGAAGTGTGTATTGGCCCACAGTACGATAAGTAGATGTCCATCAGCCAGTCACAGAAACTTCGCCTCCCCCAGGCTAGGCCATAATCATAGCAACCATGGAAACATCACTTTAGTAATAAGTGTAATAAGTGTCGATCGCTATGTGCGAATCGTTCAAAGATGAGAGGCACGTTCGATCACTCACAGAGTCCCAAGCAAGTCCAAATCCAGCGACTTCTAATCCTGAAGTGTGAAGAATGTTGCGACCAGATTACGATTGGTAGTGAGTGCTGCTGGTAGTATCGAGCTACAGCCAGTGAGAATGCAAGATAAGATGCATCGCTGTACAACATCAACATGCACAGCTACCGTATATACATGGCATTTAGCTGCTTTTATCCAGAGCGACTTACAATCATGCCTGAATGCTTGAGCAGTTGAGGGTTAAGGGTCTTGCTTAAGGGCCTGGCAGTGGCAACTTGGCACTGGCAACCTTCTGATTACAAGTTGAGTACTTTAACCAATGAGCTATCACTTCTCGCATGTTTTCGTGTAGCCTGGCGACCAGACAGAGTCGTCAAATGGTGAAAGTGTGTGATCCCCTGTCGCTGTAAGTCACATAATGTGCAAGACACAATGACTTCACAATGACTTTACAAGGCAGCAAGTTGTATAGTGTGAACAGTACAGTGATCTGACAATTTGGTGTGTCCGTGCTGGTTCATTCAGTCTGCCACTTGAGCAGAGACTATCAACCCAGTCTCAGTGACGCCTATTCTCTACATTAGAGTGCTGCTTAAAAAAACCCAAACATTTTATTTAACAGTCATTGAATTTTAAATAAGGAGTTATCTAAACTATTGCTGAATATAAATGGCCTTAGATCTGATGTATTACGCACTGTTTGGGTGGAGGTGCTGCTGTTTCTTGTCCAGCATAGTGCAGTACATAATGTATGATCATTTAGTTACTTGTGATCTACTTATTCTACATTGGAATTGTTGTGACATGTGAAACATATTGGTAGGGGGTGCATATTAGATCTTGGAGGCAGTTCTGGAGTCTATTAGCGATGCATTTTGACAAATCTTTATACTCTAGTTTTGTAAAAGTCTCTAGTTCTTTAAAAGTGGCAAATCCCCCATTTTGGACAGGATAGATAACACAGCTCATTGACAAATAAGAGGCAGATACCCTTCCCTGTACCACTCACATAGGAAATCATAATCCCCTCACACAAAATATAATTCCAGACACAATGTCCAGTGACAAACCGTCAATCCCAGCAATCCCAGCAATCCCAGTCTGAGCCAATGACAAACCATCAATCCCATCATTACCAACGCAAGCCAATGGCAAACTGTCAATCCCATCAATTCCAGCCCAGAGCCAAAGGCAAACCATCAACTGAACCTGAGCCAAGATGCCACACTGCAGTGATTAGCTCCTAAAGAGTGAAGTCCAGAGCACGTCTGGATACAGTGAGTCCAGGGTCCAGTTGAGAAGTCTTATAGGAGCCATGCGGAGCCATCCGTGCCTCACTGCTCCGCAGTAGAAAGGCTGGAATAACAGTCCGCTGCATGGTGACGCAGCTCCATGATGTGATTAGTCACCCTCCCATCTGGAAGATGAAAGCAGGGCCATCTGCTTTCATTGGACTACTGAATGTTCTAGGTTAAAGAAAAAGATACTTGGGACGTCCTGGTCTGCCGTGCTACGGCGGGAGAGATTCCAAATGACAAATTGCACAAACCAAACGACAATCATGTAAATTTTAGTGAGAGAGAAAAGAAAAGAAAAAGAGACAGTAAAAAGAAATAAAGACGTGCCACCGGTGCCATCCAGCACCACTTTGACTACCCAGAATTCTCAGGGGGAGTGTACATAAAAATCAGATAGATAGGCCTGCTTGCTGCTTTTATGCCTGCTCTCTTAGAAAGCAGGAGCAGTTTGCTCTCACGGAAAGAGGTTACAATTGGCCTGACCATTTACTGATGTCCTGACCGGAAGCCCACTAGCTCAGGTAGACATCAGCGCTTTGATCAGTAGTGAACAATACTGCACTGTGTCATCACGCCCACCTGCACACTGTGGCTTCCTGACTCACACTGATCTCTTTTAAGTGGCCTACTACAGTTCTTCTGATGGCTGGAGTCTGTACTCTTTGCCCATAGGGTAAGATAATGTTCATGCCTTCCTGGTCTAAAGTCGAATTGTCGCTTTTTGTTGCACGGGGCTCAGATTCACGTGTAACGCTGGTAACTGTGGCAACGGTCCATGCCCCCCCCCCCCCCGTCTCCCCAAGTAAACAGTTCCAGCCAGCTTAGGAGTTTTTCGTCCTTCAACCCGGTCTTTTGACAACAGAGGCCCATCAAAACATCCCTCCCCTTCTCAAAGGAGGTGGCGGCATGTCCTTTCAGCCGCTCCGCTCACTCGCATGCTCTCCTTCCTGTCTGCTCTCCCACCCCCTCCCCCACCTGGCCCCGCCCACCACACACCGGCCGCAACCGCATTGCCCCTCGCTCTGCTGGCTTTTCTCGTATGTGGCGGGCTCACTCTGTCTCCGTCTACCCCTCCCAATGAGACGCGCTTTATTTTTACTGTGAGAAGCAGAGACCGGAGCCACAGACGTGGTGGAACGAGGCCTCAGGCGTGGCCGCGTTTAACCCGCGTTCGACCCGCGCAAGCGGGCCGTCACCGTTGGCGCGCGTGCCGTCGGCCACGCCGCGGCCTGCCGCTTTTGGCGTGGGGCGACTGAACGATCGGAGCGGGCTTGTTTGCGTTTTCCACCGGCGTGAAGGGGCGGGGCGGGGCGGGGGCGATGGAGAGTACGGCCAGCTTTTAAGCTTAAGGCAGCGAGCTGACGCCACAGCGGAAGCCTTGCATGTTTTTCTTCTTTCCTTTTTTCGTTTCGTTCTTGCTGAAACGTCTCTTTGACTTAGACTGTACTTCACACAGGTCCTTGCAGAGAGTCAGCACACCTCCAGTCATTCTGTGCGCGTGTGTGGTGTTTTCCTTGGTTTCTGCCCCAGTTCACTCCTACAGTGCTGCCTTTTGTCTACCACACACGCTCGCACGTGTACTTTTACGCCTTCTTTCGCCATTATGCTGTCTCTGGTTCACACAGTGACCCTGCACATTACTACACACATTACCTTTACGTTCTCTCCTTCAGAATTCAGCTGGTATTTGTGTTATTGACAAGAACATTGTTGGCCATTACATGTATCAGTACTTCGCTTGAAATGTGTGTGACAGCTTTGAGGTTATGGGCGAAAACTATGACTATCTTCTGACTGTGGCTTTTTATAGTCCAGTTTAGACTTATTCATTTAATCTGTCTCAGTAGTTTGCAAGTTGTGGGCACGTATTGTGTGTTTGCAAGTTATCTATCTATGTACAAGTTGTTCATGTTTTAAGATTAAGGGAATCAGAATAGAGAAAAAATCTTTTAAATATTAAATAAAATGAGAACGGCGAAAATCCTTTGTTCCAGAGAACAGGTCAGATGTGCCAAGCTCAGAGGTGAGCCCATTTAAATGTAAACCTAATGAAACGGATTCATTTTCATTATGACACCTGATTTTACCTTAATGGAGTGTCCCAATTATTGGTCCTTTCATGGCTCGTTTATGGCACTAAATAACACACAGACAAACACACACACACACATCCTGGATTATAGAGGAGCTCATGCAGTGAATTGCTGTTGATAATGAGGCAGATGTCTGTCTGCAGGCCTAACAGCAGGGACACACACACACACAAACGTGGTCTACCTCACTTTCACTCCCTCCCTCGCTCTCATCCCCTCATTCACCCCCTTTCTCCAGAAGTTTTAATTACCCCTCTCCAGACAGAGAGAGGTGCGACCGTCCTCCGTGTGTGTGAGCATGTGTGTTGAAGGTCAGCCCTCATAGCCTTGGAGTAACAGAGTTGAGTCGGGGTCTCCCCTTTCTCACAACTCTCTCCTCCAATCAGAGCCCGTCCTCGGATTCTTTTCCATCCTCATTGCCCAATCAGAGCACACTACTCTGCCCCCTATAAAGCCAATCATGCTGATTAATTTATTCAAAGACCCCTCCCCCTCTGTCCCCACAGGAATGAGCGTCATTTTATACACCCCCTCCAAACCTTGCTCTCTTTTTCTCACTCTCTTTCTCCCCCCCCATTCCTTTATAGCAAAGAATGCAGCGTATTCTTTTACAGGCTCTTTTAGTACGTAACCCGCTCTATCCTCTCTTCTCCCCTTCTATCGCTCTTTCTTCCGTTCCTCTCCAAAGTAATTAGACAGAGGCGTGTAAAGAGGAGAAATTCATTTCTTTGAAAGAGATGGAGAACAAAAGATAGAGAGAGAGAGAGAGAGAGATAGAGAGAGAGTAAGAGAAAGAGAAATAGAGAAAGAGGCGAAGCACAAACTTATGCTGTTGAGTGCTATTGTGCGAGTTTGAACGTGGAGCAAATAAAAAACCGGGATTACTGATAAATAAACTCCTCTCTATCACTTTCTCTCTCCCACACACACACACACACACACGCACGCACGCACGCACGCACACACACACACACACACACACACACACACACACACACACACACACACACACACACACACACACTAAAAGCCCAGTCTCCCTACCCGCCTTTTCTCCCTCTCTGTGCATCGCCGGAGGGTGACGAGCCTGACATCATCGCTTCCTGTAGTAAACAGGTGTCAGAAGGAGAGAGGAAAAGAAAAGAGAGAAAGATAAAGCGATAGAAGAGGCTGGAGCTTAGCAGAGCCTCCGTCTGACCTTCTCCTTCTGTGGCAAGCCACTCCGCCAATCTCCACCCCCCCCCCCACTTCACCCCACCTCACCTCTCTCCCCCCACCTCACCCCACCTCTCTCCCCTCACCCCAACTCATCTCTCACCCCCCCACCCCGCCCCACCTCTCTCCCTTCACCCCACCTCACCTCTCTCCCCTCACACCACCTCACCCCACCTCAGCTCTCTCCCCACCTCACCCCACCCCTCTCCCCTCACCTCACCTCTTTCCCCTCACCTCACCCCACCTCTCTCCCCCACCTCACCCCACCCCTCTCCCCTCACCTCACCCCACCTCTCTCCCCTCACCCCAACTCATCTCTCACCCCCCACCTCACCCCACCCCACCTCTCTCCCTTCACCTCACCCCACCTCTCTCCCCCACCTCACCCCACCCCACCTCACCCCACCCCTCTCCCCTCACCTCACCCCACCCCTCTCCCCCACCTCACCCCACCCCACCCCTCACCTCACCTCTCTCCCCTCACCTTTGTTCAATTCTTTCTTATTTACCTGTCAAGCATCCGTCCTTTCGTCTCGTGTATCTGCTATGTCCGCTGTCTCTTCTCTTCTCTTCTCTCACACCTGTCCCTGCTCGTCTCGTCTCTTCTCATTTCTCCCCCGCTTCTGCTTTTAATTCTCTCTGGTCTACTCCTCAGAGAATTGCAGAGTTGCACAGACACGCACTCACACACACACACTCACGTACACACCCGCGCGCACACGTGCGTGCGCGAGGGAGTGTGGATGCACGTAAGTGGATGCGCGCGCCTTCTTGAAGACGCATCAGAGGACGCTTGAGCTACATTTGCTGTGCTGTGTCAGAGTGAACAAGCAAGTTTATGCACAAAGAGATGCTTTAAAAGTTTATATTTATGACCCACAAGCGTAGATTCTTCATAAAGCACACGAATGGGTCCAGCAGAGTCGTGTGGTTTTGCTTTGTACTGCAAAAGCAATTTGTTCAAGCATTTAATCCAAGGGGAGAGTTACAATTGTTTCTGCCATCGCAATCTCTTTGTACTGTATGTGTGTTTGGAGGAGGTTGGGGTAGGCATGTGTGTGTGTGGGCGTGTGTGTGTGTGTCTGTGTGTGTTTGTGTTTTGAAGGGATTCCTCACACGAAAGGATATTTGAGTTTTATTTGGTCCATAATACATTTCCTCTGCTCTGACAGTCTCCTTGGCATTCAGAGTCTCTAGACCTGGTACATATAGAAACATACTCATACTCACACACACACACACACACACACACACACACACACACACACACACACACACACACACACACACACACACACACACACACACACACACACACACACACACACACACACACACACACACACACTCATGGACCTGTCACTGGATGACCAAGAAGTTTGGAAATAGCTCAATTTAACAGAATCTGTACTTATAGCAAGAGAGTATGCCAAGAACACACACAGAAACTGGGCTTATGCACCACAGACTGAAAAACTCAACCTATGTCATGCATCATGGAAAGCAGGTGTGTGTGTGTGTGTGTGTGTGTGTGTGTGTATGTGTGTGTGAGTGAGTGAGAGATTTTTTTTGTTGTGTGTTACTGCCATTACCTTAAGTTACAGAGACCAAAGCATTATGAACTGAACTTTAACTTGTTATATACTGTGTGTGTTAGTGTGTGTATGAGTGACTGATGAGGGGAGTCTGTGGCTGCTTTGGCGGGGCTGTAAGGCGTCAGCGCACTGCCTCATGGGACATTCTGGCAAAGTGACATACCCACAGTATGCACACACACACACACACACACACACACACACACACACACACACACACACACGCACACACACGCACACGCACACACACGCACGCACGCGCAGACACGCACGCACGCACACACACGCACACACGCGCGCACACACGCACACACGCACGCACACACGCACACACGCACACACGCACGCACACACACACATACACACACACACACATGCACACCCATGCTTACATACTGACACAGATACAGACACATAGCCACATTAATGCAGTTTAGATAATTAAAACCACACACATATGCACACACAGACACATAATCACACTACTATTTTCCTAGTCAGAGAATTGTGCTCTCCCTTTGCACTCATATACATGCGCACTTCTTTAAATCACTTTGTCAGAGAAGACAGATTAACAAATAAAACAGTGCGTGTGTTGTTTTTGGGGGAGAAAATGAAGATGCCTACTGTGTGTGAGATCTCAGATTCTGGAAATGAAATTAAGAAATAAATGGATTTGACCAGATTACAGTTTTCCTCAAAACAAGTGTGTGCTTTTTGTCTTTATGCGGATATGCCTACATCATTCATATTTAGCTTGCACTTTATTGTGTGCATTAATGTACTTTATTGTGTACAGTATTGTGTACACCAGGAACTCTGTTAAACAGTGTATGTTTGTGTGTGTGTGTGTTTGTGTGTGTGTGTGTGTGTGTGTGTGTGTGTGTGTGTGTGTGTGTGTGTGTGTGTGGACGTGGGTGTTACGCCCGTTAGATCGCAAAGTTGTACAATGCTGAACGTATGACTATAATTTCTAGCACTTTCTAGACTGTTGGGACACAGAGACTGTAAGAGCCGTTGGGAGATTGTGAGAGGTGTTGGAAGATTGTGAGAGATGCTGGGAGACTGTGAGAACCACTGGGAGATTGTGAGAGACGTTTGGAGATTGTGAGTGACTCTGGAATATTTTGAAAGGGAAGAGAGTCTGTTTTTTGTGGAATCTGAGTTTGCTGAAGCATTTTCCCATAAAACTGGAGCCGTGCTGCGGTTTCCAACGACACTCTCTCTGTCTCCGCATCTCTCCTTCTCTTCCTCTGGCAGTCTCTCCTTCCCTGATGCTCTGGGTTGGGTTGCACTCCCAATGGCTCCTCTAACCCACCAAAGCACTGCTCACCCTCCGAAGAGGCATCACTTCCCAGTCAAGAGATGATGGGGTGGGATTAGAGTGAGGGACAGAGATATGACCTCACACACACACACACACACACACACACACTCACACACACACACGTGTTTGCATGGTGAGGGAGCTCATCAAAGAATCAGGCTGTGGTCTGTCGGCCACAAAGAGAATAAAAACTTAATTATTCCAACATGGAGGATATCATTTTGATTTGCTGAATTTTGGAAATATTTGGGGGATCCATTGAGCTCATTGTAAATTACAGGCCTGAGAGGAAGAGTGTTTGAAGAGAAGTGCACTCTTGTGTTGGGTTCAGTGGGGGTGGGAGGAGAGATGGGTGTGGCCTATATCAATTCATAGAGAGCAGACACTCTTTCTGGCCTGCATTTGGTGCCTCCATTTAATTTCACCACTCCTATTACACACATATCGGTCTGCACACATTTTGCATCATATAAGCCTTAAGACATGGGTTTTGTGTATGTGTGATAGACTGTGAGAGAGAGAGAGAGACGGACAGACAGGCAGAGAGCGTGTGCACATGTGTGTGCACATGCGTGGAAAAGAATGAGGGGGAGTATGTGCATGTGTGTATATATGCGAGAGAGTGCGTATGTATGTGTGGGAGTGAGACACAGCATGTGTGAGTGCATGTGTACATCCGTACGTGTGTGCGTGCATGCGTGTGTGTGTGTGTGTGGGTGTGTGTGGTATCCAGTGTGAGGAGGGTAGGTCCTGATGAGTAGTTGGGACTACAGCTGCTTCTGAGGTCTTTGACTTTCTTTAGCTCTGGTGAGAAAGCAGTAATTGTGCTGCTCCTGAGTCTGCCCACTCGGCCCACTCTGCCCACAGAGTTCTGCAGCGCACCACAGCCACGCGGGCACTTTCCTGGAAATGGCATACGAAAATGTTCTGTGCTGGTTTCTTATAGTAAGAATAATAGCAGCAGTTATTGGACTGGATGTTACCAAGTTGCCACATCATCTCTGTAGTTCCAGTTCTAGTCCCTCCTGACCGTCTGTTTTGGAATGGAGGTCTCTGAGGACACGTCACCTCTCTCCACTTCTTTACACCTACACAGAGATCTCCATCATTTCCAGGAAAAATTGGCCATGTGTGTGTGTGTGTGTGTGTGTGTGTACATGTGCACGTGTTTGTGTGTACATGAATATGTGTGTGCGTGTTCATGTGTGTATCTATGCTGGCAAATGTGTATATGAGTTTGCATATGTGTGTGCTTGTGTGTGTGTGTGTGTGTGTGTGTGTGTTTGCCTTATGGTTCTTTCTGATTTAGATCTGAACATCATTAATTCCTCCAAGCTACTCTGTGTCTTTCATTCTGAAATGAGAGAGAGAGAGAGAGAGAGAGAGAAAGAGAGAGACAAAGTCAGAGAAAGAGAGTGTATTCCTGCTCACTGTCTCTCACGCTGACATGAGTGAGGGGTAGAGGAAGAATGTGTGTGTGTGTGTGTGTGTGTGTGAGTGTGTGTGCACGCATGATATTATCTGCGGAAGTACAGTTCCTTTGCATGTTCATATGTGCAACACATGCACTCTCTTCGCTGTGATGAGGAGCCAACCCAAATCTTCCCACTTCCTGTGGACAGGCCTTCTTGGATCTACAACTTCCTGTCCTGAGAGAGAGGGATCCAAACCCATCCATGCACTCCAGTTATTTTTAGTCAGGAGTTATTGTTAGAGTCAGGTGTTTCCTCTCCCACACACTCTCTCCCACACACTCTCTCCCACACACTCTCTCACACACTCTCCCACACACTCTCACACACTCTCTCTCACACAGTCTCGCCAGCATGAATGAAGAATGAAGCTCTTTTCCATTCTGAGTTCGTTCATGTACGCGTGTACACTGCTGTGTGTGTGTGTGTGTGTGTGTGTGTGTATGTCCGTGTTTGTGATGTAGGTGTCTTTGCAGTTCTTGAAAAGTGCATATTGACTGTGCCAATGGAATTCCATCATCCCAGTTCATTCTTGATCAGTGCCCAGCTGCCAAGTAGCAATTATCCGGCATTCGGGGCACTTTGTGGCTGGCCCGTATGTTTCTGTCTCTCCAGTTAGCACGCCTCCTCTTCCTCAGCACAGCACAGGGCAGGAGTGGACATTTGGACACATTGCTGTGGTGTAGAGTGTGTGTGTGTGTGTGTGTGTGTGTGTGTGTGTGTGTGTGGGTGGGTAAAGTAAGCTTTACAGATCTTACCACAGCTTTGGAGCTCTCAAGCTCATTGCCATTGAGCAACAATAAAGGTTCTCTCATGTTTCACCCATAATAACTCCATGAAGTCTGTATCTCAGCACACCGCTGTATGAGGAGTGTGTATGCTGGCACACGGATAGTGGGGTTTACACAAACACGTAGTCAGGCTTGCTTTGTTTGCCCACTTTCATTGTTGGTCTATGTGTGCACAGTCTGTCAGTGCTCTGCACACTGATTGGCCGAGGAACCACTGCTCACTCATCCCCATATAAGTGGATTTTAACGTAGGTCATTCTGGCTGACCTCTGACCCTGGGTCAGGTCTAGTCCTATGACCCATACACAGATGCTGTCCTGTCAGATGAAGCCTACCCTTTTGGAAAGAGGGCAGTACAGCGATGTTTCTAGCAAGCCAAAGTGTATGACCTTTGACCTTCTCTTCTCAGGAATAAGCCCTGATTTACAGTCACAGTCAGAACCTCGAACATGACCTCTGGCCTCTGACCCCTCATAAAGAGCAGAGAGCTGTCTCTGGATTGCCTCAGCCAGTCAGCTCAGCGGAGATACTCCATGGAGATACTCCATGGAGACTCTTTGTTAAGATGACACACACAGCAGACTCGGGAGAGAACTTCATGTGTTCTGCCGGAGTGTGCGTGGTCTCACTCAGATGCGAGCCACAGAGTATCTGGAGTGTGCATGGTTCTGATCGGAAGTGAGCCACAGAGTGTCTGGATTGTACGTGGTCTCACTCGGAAGCAAACTATAGAGTGTCTGGAGTGTGCGTGGTCTCACTTGGAAGCAAGCCATGGGGTCTCACGTGGGCCACAGAGCAGCTGGAGTGCACGTTGTCTCAGAGACAGCACGCAGAGTGAGGGTGAGCCGTGCCAAGCAGGCAGATGCTTGCACAGGGGGAGCAGAGACGGAACTGTGCCGTATCAGCGCCAGGGCTGGGGCCACAGGGCTCAGGAGCACCACTATACACACATGCACATTCACACACACGTACACACACGTGTACAGACAGACAGACACACACACACGTACACACACACAAAGATGCATGAAACGCTGAGGACTGTCAGCACCCTCAGTGAGATTGTCCTGTGCCCTGCTAAACTGCTGTGTGCTGTTTGCTGTGTGTGTGTGTGTGTATGTGTGTGTGAATGGATGTTAGTCTTTCTACTTTGCTCTTGTCTAACAGAAAGCTTTGTCCTTATCACATAATTATACATATTGAGGAAATTCATCGTAATGGTAGATGTATAGCAAGCTTGCTGTGTTATTTGCAAAATTACTGCAATACATTTTCTTTAAATGTTTTCTTTCCTCCAGTGAATTACGTATAAAGTGTGTGTATGCATGTGTGTGTGTGTGTGTGTTTGTGTCTGTGTGTGTGTGTGTGTGTGTGTGTGAGTGTGTGTGTGTGTGTGTGTGTGTGCACGTGTGTGGTTTTATGTTGATGTATGAATGATGCCTCATGCACCACACCACTATAAAGAGTCTCCACTAAAAAGGAAAAAGACATTCAAAGGCGCTACCCCTCTGCCCCAACACACACTCCAAACACACACACACATCACTCATACAAACACACACACACACACACACACACACAGTGCACATATGAACGGTTTTAGTTTTCCTTTTTTCTCAACCCTTTCATCACAACCTCCATATGTGACTAATTCAAAGACTCGTCTTTGTGCCTCCTACTCTCTCTCCGTCTGTCTCTCTCTCCGTCTGTCTCTCTCTGTCTCCTTCTCTCTCTCTCTCTCCTTCTCTCTCTCTCCGTCTGTCTCTCTCTGTCTCCTTCTCTCTCTCTCTCTCCTTCTCTCTCTCTCTCTCCTTCTCTCTCTCTCCGTCTGTCTCTCTCTGTCTCCTTCTCTCTCTCTCTCCTTCTCTCTCTCTCCGTCTGTCTCTCTCTGTCTCCTTCTCTCTCTCTCTCCTTCTCTCTCTCTCTCCGTCTGTCTCTCTCTCTCTCCTTCTCTCTCTCTCTCCGTCTGTCTCTCTCTGTCTCCTTCTCTCTCTCTCTCTCCATCTGTCTCTCTCTGTCTCCTTCTCTCTCTCTCTCTCCTTCTCTCTCTCTCCGTCTGTCTCTCTCTGTCTCCTTCTCTCTCTCTCTCTCCGTCTGTCTCTCTCTCCGTCTGTCTCTCTCTGTCTCCTTCTCTCTCTCTCTCCTTCTCTCTCTCTCTCCGTCTGTCTCTCTCTGTCTCCTTCTCTCTCTCTCTCTCTCCATCTGTCTCTCTCTGTCTCCTTCTCTCTCTCTCTCTCCTTCTCTCTCTCTCTCCGTCTGTCTCTCTCTGTCTCCTTCTCTCTCTCTCTCTCCGTCTGTCTCTCTCTGTCTCCTTCTCTCTCTCTCTCTCCGTCTGTCTCTCTCTGTCTCCTTCTCTCTCTCTCTCTGTCTGTCTCTCTCTGTCTCCTTCTCTCTCTCTCTCTCTCCGTCTGTCTCTCTCTGTCTCCTTCTCTCTCTCTCTCTCCGTCTGTCTCTCTCTGTCTCCTTCTCTCTCTCTCTCTCCGTCTGTCTCTCTCTGTCTCCTTCTCTCTCTCTCTCTCCTTCTCTCTCTCTCTCCGTCTGTCTCTCTCCATCTGTCTCTCTCTGTCTCCTTCTCTCTCTCTCTCTCCGTCTGTCTCTCTCTGTCTCCTTCTCTCTCTCTCTCCTTCTCTCTCTCTCTCCATCTGTCTCTCTCTGTCTCCTTCTCTCTCTCTCTCTCCATCTGTCTCTCTCTGTCTCCTTCTCTCTCTCTCTCTCCTTCTCTCTCTCTCCGTCTGTCTCTCTCTGTCTCCTTCTCTCTCTCTCTCTCTCCGTCTGTCTCTCTCTGTCTCCTTCTCTCTCTCTCTCTCCGTCTGTCTCTCTCTGTCTCCTTCTCTCTCTCTGTGTGTGTGTCTCTTCCTCCCTTCCCCTCTTTTACTCTCCTGCCTTTTTCTGTCTATTTCTCTCTTTCTCTCTGAAGTGGAAAATCTGAAGTAATTGCTTTCTGAATTAAAGAGTGAAGTCTGAGATATACAAGCCATCATTTAGTTTTGTCCCTGTGTGTGCATCTGCTGCTGTGTTGCTCTTCTGCCACTAGCTCGGTGTGTGTCTGTGTGTCTCAGATATCACACACACTCACCCTGGGACACTTAGGTCATGGTGTACACACACACCCGCACAGTTCTCCCTCAGTGGCTGGAGAAGTCCAACTCTCCAGGCCCTAATTACCAGCTCAGAGCGTCAAGTTCAGCAGAAAACATGTTTGGGGAGAGGTAATTGACTGATTTGCAGATGGTTGTCGCGGAAACTGCACAGTGCAAGAGGTTAATTAGACGGACAGCCTTTCCGTCACCTTGGTTGGCAGGGTGAGTCCTCTGGTCTAGCTCTGCGGGAGCCAATCACAGCCTTGCGTCAGACAGGACGGACTGTGGTGCAGGTGTGAACAGTGCCTCTGTACCTCCGCACCCCAGACCAACTCTCCACCTCCCCCCTCGCTAAGAAAAATTAATTACAAGCATGAGCACATATTAAAAATTACTGCACCAGTTACAACACAAGGTGACAACATGCCTTCAAGACACCTATATGCACTGTGTGACCTGCATACAAAACCCATGAAGGCGATGAGGAACAGCTTAGGGAAAATCGAGCCCACAAATGCTCCAGCATGTCTGTGACCTGCTAGAAGGTGTATGAGAATGGATGGTGCTGTCCTCATGAGCCCTGTGGCCTCATAGATCAGCCCTGGCAAGGCGGTGGAGGTTTCCTGGAGTTTGCACTGGTTTCTCGGGGCGGTTGTGTGCTGGCCAGCTAGCAGGGAACGTAGAGCTAACAACAGCTCTGACCAGCCACAATTACAGCAAACGGACTTCCGTGACGCAGGAAATAAAGACGCGCGGCCAAGTGGGTGTGCAGCGCAGCGTGTGGAGGGCGGGGAGCAAAGACTCGGCCACTCGTTTATTCCAAATCTTACCACCACACCTGTCACTGAACACTGCATGGTCCTATGTGCTAAATGCTCAAGGCAAACATTGCCAGACTGTAATAGCTACCTGATTGTGTCAGATTCTTATTTTCAGTTAAAGTCTTTCCAACTCTTGCCTGCAAATGAGAGAGAGAGAGAGAGAGAGAGAGAGAGAGAGAGAGAGAGAGAGAGAGACAGAGAGCAAATGATATCTTTGATATGCACAGCATATCTCATTCAAAATAACACTTCAAAACCCTGCTGGGTATACTGCTGGGACCCTCTCATAACCATTTGCACTCTTAAGGAAAGGAACCATAATTTAAAACAGAGGGGAAAAGTTCAAAATCAGAAATAAAAATGGAACAGAAGCCTCTCGAGTTGTTCTGCTGTTCCAGAGCTGTGATTGTTCCAGAGCTGTGATTGTTCCAGAGCTGTGACTGTTCCAGAGCTGTTATTGTTCCAGAGCTGTGAGTGTTCCAGAGCTGTGATTGTTCCAGAGCTGTGACTGTTCCAGAGCTGTTATTGTTCCAGAGCTGTGAGTGTTCCACAGCTGTGATTGTTGCAGAGCTGTGAGTGTTCCAGGGCTGTGAGTGTTCCAGAGCTGTGATTGTTCCAGAGCTGAGAGTGTTCCAGAGCTGTGAGTGTTCCAGAACTGTAAGTGTTCCAGAGCTGTAAGTGTTCCAGAGCTGTGAGTGTTCCAGAGCTGTAAGTGTTCC